>NW_028117083.1:0-39023 GCF_964273445.1 Streptopelia decaocto
CTTAAAAAATTTCAACTGGAATTTTAGCCATTTTTTGACGTGAAATTGTAAACATGTGGACATGGATTTTGAAAATTCTAGAGAGAATTTTAAAAGCTTCAAGAGAATTTCAACAATTTTGAGAGGGATTTGAAAAGTTTCAATGGGAATGGGAAGAATTGGGACAAAAATGGGAAAATTTTTAAGGGACTTTGAAAAAATTTCAACTGGAATTTTAGCCATTTATTTATGTGAAATTGTAAACATGTGGACATGGATTTTGAAAATTCTGGAGAGAATTTTAAAAGCTTCAAGAGAATTTCAACAATTTTGAGAGGGATTTGAAAAGTTTCAATGGGAATGGGAAGAATTGGGACAAAAATTGGAAAATTTTTAAGGGACTTTGAAAAAATTTCAACTGGAATTTTAGCAAATTTTTACATGAAATTGTAAACATGTGGACATGGATTTTGAAAATTCTGGAGAGAATTTTAAAAGCTTCAAGAGAATTTCAACAATTTTGAGAGGGATTTGAAAAGTTTCAATGGGAATGGGAAGAATTGGGACAAAAATTGGAAAATTTTTAATGGACTTTGAAAAAATTTCAACTGTGAGTTTAGCCATTTTTTGACGTGAAATTGTAAACATGTGGACATGGATTTTGAACATTCTAGAGAGAATTTTAAAAGCTTCAACAGAATTTCAACAATTTTGAGAGGGATTTGAAAAGTTTCAATGGGAATGGGAAGAATTGGGACAAAAATTGGAAAATTTTTAAGGGACTTTGAAAAAATTTCAACTGGAATGTTAGCCATTTTTTGACGTGAAATTGTAAACATGTGGACATGGATTTTGAAAATTCTAGAGAGAATTTTAAAAGCTTCAAGAGAATTTCAACAATTTTGAGAGGGATTTGAAAAGTTTCAATGGGAATGGGAAGAATTGGGACAAAAATTGGAAAATTTTTAAGGGACTTTGAAAAAATTTCAACTGGAAGTTTAGCCATTTTTTGACGTGAAATTGTAAACATGTGGACATGGATTTTGAAAATTCTAGAGAGAATTTTAAAAGCTTCAAGAGAATTTCAACAATTTTGAGAGGGATTTGAAAAGTTTCAATGGGAATGGGAAGAATTGGGACAAAAATTGGAAAATTTTTAAGGGACTTTGAAAAAATTTCAACTGGAATTTTAGCCATTTTTTGACGTGAAATTGTAAACATGTGGACATGGATTTTGAAAATTCTGGAGAGAATTTTAAAAGCTTCAAGAGAATTTCAACAATTTTGAGAGGGATTTGAAAAGTTTCCATGGGAATGGGAAGAATTGGGACAAAAATTGGAAAATTTTTAAGGGACTTTGAAAAAATTTCAACTGGAATTTTAGCCATTTTTGGACGTGAAATTGTAAACATGTGGACATGGATTTTGAAAATTCTGGAGAGAATTTTAAAAGCTTCAAGAGAATTTCAACAATTTTGAGAGGGATTTGAAAAGTTTCCATGGGAATGGGAAGAATTGGGACAAAAATTGGAAAATTTTTAAGGGACTTTGAAAAAATTTCAACTGGAATTTTAGCCATTTTTTTACGTGAAATTGTAAACATGTGGACATGGATTTTGAAAATTCTAGAGAGAATTTTAAAAGCTTCAAGAGAATTTCAACAATTTTGAGAGGGATTTGAAAAGTTTCAATGGGAATGGGAAGAATTGGGACAAAAATTGGAAAATTTTTAAGGGACTTTGAAAAAATTTCAACTGGAATTTTAGCCATTTTTTTACGTGAAATTGTAAACATGTGGACATGGATTTTGAAAATTCTAGAGAGAATTTTAAAAGCTTCAAGAGAATTTCAACAATTTTGAGAGGGATTTGAAAAGTTTCAATGGGAATGGGAAGAATTGGGACAAAAATTGGAAAATATTTAGGGGACTTTGAAAAAATTTCAACTGGAATTTTAGCCATTTTTTGACGTGAAATTGTAAACATGTGGACATGGATTTTGAAAATTCTAGAGAGAATTTTAAAAGCTTCAAGAGAATTTCAACAATTTTGAGAGGGATTTGAAAAGTTTCAATGGGAATGGGAAGAATTGGGACAAAAATTGGAAAATTTTTAAGGGACTTTGAAAAAATTTCAACTGGAATTTTAGCCATTTTTTGACGTGAAATTGTAAACATGTGGACATGGATTTTGAAAATTCTAGAGAGAATTTTAAAAGCTTCAAGAGAATTTCAACAATTTTGAGAGGGATTTGAAAATTTTCAATGGGAATTGGAAGAATTGGGACAAAAATTGGAAAATTTTTAAGGGACTTTGAAAACATTTCAACTGGAATTTTAGCCATTTTTTGACGTGAAATTGTAAACATGTGGACATGGATTTTGAAAATTCTGGAGAGAATTTTAAAAGCTTCAAGAGAATTTCAACAATTTGAGAGGGATTTGAAAAGTTTCAATGGGAATGGGAAGAATTGGGACAAAAATTGGAAAATTTTGAAGGGACTTTGAAAAAATTTCAACTGGAAGTTTAGCCATTTTTTGACGTGAAATTGTAAACATGTGGACATGGATTTTGAAAATTCTAGAGAGAATTTTAAAAGCTTCAAGAGAATTTCAACAATTTTGAGAGGGATTTGAAAAGTTTCAATGGGAATGGGAAGAATTGGGACAAAAATTGGAAAATTTTTAAGGGACTTTGAAAAAATTTCAACTGGAAGTTTAGCCATTTTTTGACGTGAAATTGTAAACATGTGGACATGGATTTTGAAAATTCTAGAGAGAATTTTAAAAGCTTCAAGAGAATTTCAACAATTTTGAGAGGGATTTGAAAAGTTTCAATGGGAATGGGAAGAATTGGGACAAAAATTGGAAAATTTTTAAGGGACTTTGAAAAAATTTCAACTGGAATTTTAGCCATTTTTTGACGTGAAATTGTAAACATGTGGACATGGATTTTGAAAATTCTAGAGAGAATTTTAAAAGCTTCAAGAGAATTTCAACAATTTTGAGAGGGATTTGAAAAGTTTCAATGGGAATTGGAAGAATTGGGACAAAAATTGGAAAATTTTTAAGGGACTTTGAAAAAATTTCAACTGGAATTTTAGCCATTTTTGGACGTGAAATTGTAAACATGTGGACATGGATTTTGAAAATTCTGGAGAGAATTTTAAAAGCTTCAAGAGAATTTCAACAATTTGGAGAGGGATTTGAAAAGTTTCAATGGGAATGGGAAGAATTGGGACAAAAATTGGAAAATTTTTAAGGGACTTTGAAAAAATTTCAACTGGAATTTTAGCCATTTTTTGACGTGAAATTGTAAACATGTGGACATGGATTTTGAAAATTCTAGAGAGAATTTTAAAAGCTTCAAGAGAATTTCAACAATTTTGAGAGGGATTTGAAAAGTTTCAATGGGAATGGGAAGAATTGGGACAAAAATTGGAAAATTTTTAAGGGACTTTGAAAAAATTTCAACTGGAATTTTAGCAATTTTTGACGTGAAATTGTAAACATGTTGAAGTGGATTTTGAAAATTCTAGAGAGAATTTTAAAAGCTTCAAGAGAATTTCAACAATTTTGAGAGGGATTTGAAAAGTTTCAATGGGAATGGGAAGAATTGGGACAAAAATTGGAAAATTTTTAAGGGACTTTGAAAAAATTTCAACTGGAATTTTAGCAATTTTTTGACGTGAAATTGTAAACATGTGGCCATGGATTTTGAAAATTCTAGAGAGAATTTTAAAAGCTTCAAGAGAATTTCAACAATTTTGAGAGGGATTTGAAAAGTTTCAATGGGAATGGGAAGAATTGGGACAAAAATTGGAAAATTTTTAAGGGACTTTGAAAAAATTTCAATTGGAATTTTAGCAATTTTTTGACGTGAAATTGTAAACATGTGGACATGGATTTTGAAAATTCTAGAGAGAATTTTAAAAGCTTCAAGAGAATTTCAACAATTTTGAGAGGGATTTGAAAAGTTTCAATGGGAATGGGAAGAATTGGGACAAAAATTGGAAAATTTTTAAGGGACTTTGAAAAAATTTCAACTGGAATTTTAGCCATTTTTTTATGTGAAATTGTAAACATGTGGCCATGGATTTGAAAATTCTAGAGAGAATTCTAAAAGCTTCAAGAGAATTTCAACAATTTTGAGAGGGATTTGAAAAGTTTCAATGGGAATGGGAAGAATTGGGACAAAAATTGGAAAATTTTGAAGGGACTTTGAAAAAATTTCAACTGGAATTTTAGCCATTTTTTGACGTGAAATTGTAAACATGTGGACATGGATTTTGAAAATTCTAGAGAGAATTTTAAAAGCTTCAACAGAATTTCAACAATTTTGAGAGGGATTTGAAAAGTTTCAATGGGAATGGGAAGAATTGGGACAAAAATTGGAAAATTTTTAAGGGACTTTGAAAAAATTTCAACTGGAATTTTAGCCATTTTTTGACGTGAAATTGTAAACATGTGGCCATGGATTTTGAAAATTCTAGAGAGAATTTTAAAAGCTTCAAGAGAATTTCAACAATTTTGAGAGGGATTTGAAAAGTTTCAATGGGAATGGGAAGAATTGGGACAAAAATTGGAAAATTTTTAAGGGACTTTGAAAATATTTCAACTGGAATTTTAGCCATTTTTTGATGTGAAATTGTAAACGTGTTGGAGTGGATTTTGAAAATTCTAGAGAGAATTTTAAAAGCTTCAAGAGAATTTCAACAATTTTGAGAGGGATTTGAAAAGTTTCAATGGGAATGGGAAGAATTGGGACAAAAATTGGAAAATTTTTAAGGGACTTTGAAAAAATTTCAACTGGAATTTTAGCCATTTTTTTATGTGAAATTGTAAACATGTGGACATGGATTTTGAAAATTCTAGAGAGAATTTTAAAAGCTTCAAGAGAATTTCAACAATTTTGAGAGGGATTTGAAAAGTTTCAATGGGAATGGGAAGAATTGGGACAAAAATTGGAAAATTTTTAAGGGACTTTGAAAAAATTTCAACTGGAATTTTAGCCATTTTTTGACGTGAAATTGTAAACATGTGGACATGGATTTTGAAAATTCTAGAGAGAATTTTAAAAGCTTCAAGAGAATTTCAACAATTTTGAGAGGGATTTGAAAAGTTTCAATGGGAATGGGAAGAATTGGGACAAAAATTGGAAAATTTTTAAGGGACTTTGAAAATATTTCAACTGGAATTTTAGCCATTTTTTGACGTGAAATTGTAAACGTGTGGACATGGATTTTGAAAATTCTAGAGAGAATTTTAAAAGCTTCAAGAGAATTTCAACAATTTTGAGAGGGATTTGAAAAGTTTCAATGGGAATGGGAAGAATTGGGACAAAAATTGGAAAATATTTAAGGGACTTTGAAAAAATTTCAACTGGAATTTTAGCCATTTTTGGACGTGAAATTGTAAACATGTGGACATGGATTTTGAAAATTCTAGAGAGAATTTTAAAAGCTTCAACAGAATTTCAACAATTTTGAGAGGGATTTGAAAAGTTTCAATGGGAATGGGAAGAATTGGGACAAAAATTGGAAAATTTTTAAGGGACTTTGAAAAATTTCAACTGGAATTTTAGCCATTTTTTGACGTGAAATTGTAAACATGTGGACATGGATTTTGAAAATTCTAGAGAGAATTTTAAAAGCTTCAAGAGAATTTCAACAATTTTGAGAGGGATTTGAAAAGTTTCAATGGGAATGGGAAGAATTGGGACAAAAATTGGAAAATTTTTAAGGGACTTTGAAAAAATTCCAACTGGAATTTTAGCCATTTTTTGACGTGAAATTGTAAACATGTTGGAGTGGATTTTGAAAATTCTAGAGAGAATTTTAAAAGCTTCAAGAGAATTTCAACAATTTTGAGAGGGATTTGAAAAGTTTCAATGGGAATGGGAAGAATTGGGACAAAAATTGGAAAATTTTTAAGGGACTTTGAAAAAATTTCAACTGGAATTTTAGCAATTTTTTGACGTGAAATTGTAAACATGTGGACATGGATTTTGAAAATTCTAGAGAAAATTTTAAAAGCTTCAAGAGAATTTCAACAATTTTGAGAGGGATTTGAAAAGTTTCAATGGGAAGAATTGGGACAAAAATTGGAAAATTTTTAAGGGACTTTGAAAAAATTTCAACTGGAATTTTAGCCATTTTTTGACGTGAAATTGTAAACATGTGGACATGGATTTTGAAAATTCTAGAGAGAATTTTAAAAGCTTCAAGAGAATTTCAACAATTTTGAGAGGGATTTGAAAAGTTTCAATGGGAATGGGAAGAATTGGGACAAAAATTGGAAAATTTTTAAGGGACTTTGAAAAAATTTCAACTGGAATTTTAGCCATTTTTTGACGTGAAATTGTAAACATGTGGACATGGATTTTGAAAATTCTAGAGAGAATTTTAAAAGCTTCAAGAGAATTTCAACAATTTTGAGAGGGATTTGAAAAGTTTCAATGGGAATGGGAAGAATTGGGACAAAAATTGGAAAATTTTTAAGGGACTTTGAAAAAATTTCAATTGGAATTTTAGCAATTTTTTGACGTGAAATTGTAAACATGTGGACATGGATTTTGAAAATTCTAGAGAGAATTTTAAAAGCTTCAAGAGAATTTCAACAATTTTGAGAGGGATTTGAAAAGTTTCAATGGGAATGGGAAGAATTGGGACAAAAATTGGAAAATTTTTAAGGGACTTTGAAAAAATTTCAACTGGAATTTTAGCCATTTTTTTATGTGAAATTGTAAACATGTGGCCATGGATTTTGAAAATTCTAGAGAGAATTTTAAAAGCTTCAAGAGAATTTCAACAATTTTGAGAGGGATTTGAAAAGTTTCAATGGGAATGGCAAGAATTGGGACAAAAATGGGAAAATTTTTAAGGGACTTTGAAAAAATTTCAACTGGAATTTTAGCCATTTTTTGAAGTGAAATTGTAAACATGTGGACATGGATTTTGAAAATTCTAGAGAGAATTTTAAAAGCTTCAAGAGAATTTCAACAATTTTGAGAGGGATTTGAAAAGTTTCAATGGGAATGGGAAGAATTGGGACAAAAATTGGAAAATTTTTAAGGGACTTTGAAAAAATTTCAACTGGAATTTTAGCCATTTTTTGACGTGAAATTGTAAACATGTGGCCATGGATTTTGAAAATTCTAGAGAGAATTTTAAAAGCTTCAACAGAATTTCAACAATTTTGAGAGGGATTTGAAAAGTTTCAATGGGAATGGGAAGAATTGGGACAAAAATTGGAAAATTTTTAAGGGACTTTGAAAAAATTTCAACTGGAATTTTAGCCATTTTTTTATGTGAAATTGTAAACATGTTGAAGTGGATTTTGAAAATTCTAGAGAGAATTTTAAAAGCTTCAAGAGAATTTCAACAATTTTGAGAGGGATTTGAAAAGTTTCAATGGGAATGGGAAGAATTGGGACAAAAATTGGAAAATTTTTAAGGGACTTTGAAAAAATTTCAACTGGAATTTTAGCCATTTTTTGACGTGAAATTGTAAACATGTGGCCATGGATTTTGAAAATTCTAGAGAGAATTTTAAAAGCTTCAAGAGAATTTCAACAATTTTGAGAGGGATTTGAAAAGTTTCAATGGGAATGGGAAGAATTGGGACAAAAATTGGAAAATTTTTAAGGGACTTTGAAAAAATTTCAACTGGAATTTTAGCCATTTTTTGACGTGAAATTGTAAACATGTGGCCATGGATTTTGAAAATTCTAGAGAGAATTTTAAAAGCTTCAACAGAATTTCAACAATTTGGAGAGGGATTTGAAAAGTTTCAATGGGAATGGGAAGAATTGGGACAAAAATTGGAAAATTTTTAAGGGACTTTGAAAAAATTTCAACTGGAATTTTAGCCATTTTTTTTACGTGAAATTGTAAACATGTGGACATGGATTTTGAAAATTCTAGAGAGAATTTTAAAAGCTTCAACAGAATTTCAACAATTTGGAGAGGGATTTGAAAAGTTTCAATGGGAATGGGAAGAATTGGGACAAAAATTGGAAAATTTTTAAGGGACTTTGAAAAAATTTCAACTGGAATTTTAGCCATTTTTTGACGTGAAATTGTAAACATGTTGAAGTGGATTTTGAAAATTCTAGAGAGAATTTTAAAAGCTTCAAGAGAATTTCAACAATTTTGAGAGGGATTTGAAAAGTTTCAATGGGAATGGGAAGAATTGGGACAAAAATTGGAAAATTTTTAAGGGACTTTGAAAAAATTTCAACTGGAATTTTAGCCATTTTTTGACGTGAAATTGTAAACATGTGGACATGGATTTTGAAAATTCTAGAGAGAATTTTAAAAGCTTCAACAGAATTTCAACAATTTTGAGAGGGATTTGAAAAGTTTCAATGGGAATGGGAAGAATTGGGACAAAAATTGGAAAATTTTTAAGGGACTTTGAAAAAATTTCAACTGGAATTTTAGCCATTTTTTGACGTGAAATTGTAAACATGTGGACATGGATTTTGAAAATTCTAGAGAGAATTTTAAAAGCTTCAAGAGAATTTCAACAATTTTGAGAGGGATTTGAAAAGTTTCAATGGGAATGGGAAGAATTGGGACAAAAATTGGAAAATTTTTAAGGGACTTTGAAAAAATTTCAACTGGAATTTTAGCCATTTTTTGACGTGAAATTGTAACCATGTGGACATGGATTTTGAAAATTCTAGAGAGAATTTTAAAAGCTTCAACCGAATTTCAACAATTTTGAGAGGGATTTGAAAAGTTTCAATGGGAATGGGAAGAATTGGGACAAAAATTGGAAAATTTTTAAGGGACTTTGAAAAAATTTCAACTGGAATTTTAGCAATTTTTTTATGTGAAATTGTAAACATGTGGCCATGGATTTTGAAAATTCTAGAGAGAATTTTAAAAGCTTTAACAGAATTTCTACAATTTTGAGAGGGATTTGAAAAGTTTCAATGGGAATGGGAAGAATTGGGACAAAAATTGGAAAATTTTTAAGGGACTTTGAAAAAATTTCAACTGGAATTTTAGCCATTTTTTGACGTGAAATTGTAAACATGTGGCCATGGATTTTGAAAATTCTAGAGAGAATTTTAAAAGCTTCAAGAGAATTCCAACAATTTTGAGAGGGATTTGAAAAGTTTCAATGGGAATGGGAAGAATTGGGACAAAAATTGGAAAATTTTTAAGGGACTTTGAAAAAATTTCAACTGGAATTTTAGCCATTTTTTGACGTGAAATTGTAAACATGTTGAAGTGGATTTTGAAAATTCTAGAGAGAATTTTAAAAGCTTCAAGAGAATTTCAACAATTTTGAGAGGGATTTGAAAAGTTTCAATGGGAATGGGAAGAATTGGGACAAAAATTGGAAAATTTTTAAGGGACTTTGAAAATATTTCAACTGGAATTTTAGCCATTTTTTGACGTGAAATTGTAAACGTGTGGACATGGATTTTGAAAATTCTAGAGAGAATTTTAAAAGCTTCAAGAGAATTTCAACAATTTTGAGAGGGATTTGAAAAGTTTCAATGGGAATGGGAAGAATTGGGACAAAAATTGGAAAATATTTAAGGGACTTTGAAAAAATTTCAACTGGAATTTTAGCCATTTTTGGACGTGAAATTGTAAACATGTGGACATGGATTTTGAAAATTCTAGAGAGAATTTTAAAAGCTTCAACAGAATTTCAACAATTTTGAGAGGGATTTGAAAAGTTTCAATGGGAATGGGAAGAATTGGGACAAAAATTGGAAAATTTTTAAGGGACTTTGAAAAAATTTCAACTGGAATTTTAGCCATTTTTTGACGTGAAATTGTAAACATGTGGACATGGATTTTGAAAATTCTAGAGAGAATTTTAAAAGCTTCAAGAGAATTTCAACAATTTTGAGAGGGATTTGAAAAGTTTCAATGGGAATGGGAAGAATTGGGACAAAAATTGGAAAATTTTTAAGGGACTTTGAAAAAATTCCAACTGGAATTTTAGCCATTTTTTGACGTGAAATTGTAAACATGTTGGAGTGGATTTTGAAAATTCTAGAGAGAATTTTAAAAGCTTCAAGAGAATTTCAACAATTTTGAGAGGGATTTGAAAAGTTTCAATGGGAATGGGAAGAATTGGGACAAAAATTGGAAAATTTTTAAGGGACTTTGAAAAAATTTCAACTGGAATTTTAGCAATTTTTTGACGTGAAATTGTAAACATGTGGACATGGATTTTGAAAATTCTAGAGAAAATTTTAAAAGCTTCAAGAGAATTTCAACAATTTTGAGAGGGATTTGAAAAGTTTCAATGGGAAGAATTGGGACAAAAATTGGAAAATTTTTAAGGGACTTTGAAAAAATTTCAACTGGAATTTTAGCCATTTTTTGACGTGAAATTGTAAACATGTGGACATGGATTTTGAAATTCTAGAGAGAATTTTAAAAGCTTCAAGAGAATTTCAACAATTTTGAGAGGGATTTGAAAAGTTTCAATGGGAATGGGAAGAATTGGGACAAAATTGGAAAATTTTTAAGGGACTTTGAAAAATTTCAACTGGAATTTTAGCCATTTTTTGACGTGAAATTGTAAACATGTGGACATGGATTTTGAAAATTCTAGAGAGAATTTTAAAAGCTTCAAGAGAATTTCAACAATTTTGAGAGGGATTTGAAAAGTTTCAATGGGAATGGGAAGAATTGGGACAAAATTGGAAAATTTTTAAGGGACTTTGAAAAAATTTCAATTGGAATTTTAGCAATTTTTTGACGTGAAATTGTAAACATGTGGACATGGATTTTGAAAATTCTAGAGAGAATTTTAAAAGCTTCAAGAGAATTTCAACAATTTTGAGAGGGATTTGAAAAGTTTCAATGGGAATGGGAAGAATTGGGACAAAAATTGGAAAATTTTTAAGGGACTTTGAAAAAATTTCAACTGGAATTTTAGCCATTTTTTTATGTGAAATTGTAAACATGTGGCCATGGATTTTGAAAATTCTAGAGAGAATTTTAAAAGCTTCAAGAGAATTTCAACAATTTTGAGAGGGATTTGAAAAGTTTCAATGGGAATGGCAAGAATTGGGACAAAAATGGGAAAATTTTTAAGGGACTTTGAAAAAATTTCAACTGGAATTTTAGCCATTTTTTGAAGTGAAATTGTAAACATGTGGACATGGATTTTGAAAATTCTAGAGAGAATTTTAAAAGCTTCAAGAGAATTTCAACAATTTTGAGAGGGATTTGAAAAGTTTCAATGGGAATGGGAAGAATTGGGACAAAAATTGGAAAATTTTTAAGGGACTTTGAAAAAATTTCAACTGGAATTTTAGCCATTTTTTGACGTGAAATTGTAAACATGTGGCCATGGATTTTGAAAATTCTAGAGAGAATTTTAAAAGCTTCAACAGAATTTCAACAATTTTGAGAGGGATTTGAAAAGTTTCAATGGGAATGGGAAGAATTGGGACAAAAATTGGAAAATTTTTAAGGGACTTTGAAAAAATTTCAACTGGAATTTTAGCCATTTTTTTATGTGAAATTGTAAACATGTTGAAGTGGATTTTGAAAATTCTAGAGAGAATTTTAAAAGCTTCAAGAGAATTTCAACAATTTTGAGAGGGATTTGAAAAGTTTCAATGGGAATGGGAAGAATTGGGACAAAAATTGGAAAATTTTTAAGGGACTTTGAAAAAATTTCAACTGGAATTTTAGCCATTTTTTGACGTGAAATTGTAAACATGTGGCCATGGATTTTGAAAATTCTAGAGAGAATTTTAAAAGCTTCAAGAGAATTTCAACAATTTTGAGAGGGATTTGAAAAGTTTCAATGGGAATGGGAAGAATTGGGACAAAAATTGGAAAATTTTTAAGGGACTTTGAAAAAATTTCAACTGGAATTTTAGCCATTTTTTGACGTGAAATTGTAAACATGTGGCCATGGATTTTGAAAATTCTAGAGAGAATTTTAAAAGCTTCAACAGAATTTCAACAATTTGGAGAGGGATTTGAAAAGTTTCAATGGGAATGGGAAGAATTGGGACAAAAATTGGAAAATTTTTAAGGGACTTTGAAAAAATTTCAACTGGAATTTTAGCCATTTTTTTTACGTGAAATTGTAAACATGTGGACATGGATTTTGAAAATTCTAGAGAGAATTTTAAAAGCTTCAACAGAATTTCAACAATTTGGAGAGGGATTTGAAAAGTTTCAATGGGAATGGGAAGAATTGGGACAAAAATTGGAAAATTTTTAAGGGACTTTGAAAAAATTTCAACTGGAATTTTAGCCATTTTTTGACGTGAAATTGTAAACATGTTGAAGTGGATTTTGAAAATTCTAGAGAGAATTTTAAAAGCTTCAAGAGAATTTCAACAATTTTGAGAGGGATTTGAAAAGTTTCAATGGGAATGGGAAGAATTGGGACAAAAATTGGAAAATTTTTAAGGGACTTTGAAAAAATTTCAACTGGAATTTTAGCCATTTTTTGACGTGAAATTGTAAACATGTGGACATGGATTTTGAAAATTCTAGAGAGAATTTTAAAAGCTTCAACAGAATTTCAACAATTTTGAGAGGGATTTGAAAAGTTTCAATGGGAATGGGAAGAATTGGGACAAAAATTGGAAAATTTTTAAGGGACTTTGAAAAAATTTCAACTGGAATTTTAGCCATTTTTTGACGTGAAATTGTAAACATGTGGACATGGATTTTGAAAATTCTAGAGAGAATTTTAAAAGCTTCAAGAGAATTTCAACAATTTTGAGAGGGATTTGAAAAGTTTCAATGGGAATGGGAAGAATTGGGACAAAAATTGGAAAATTTTTAAGGGACTTTGAAAAAATTTCAACTGGAATTTTAGCCATTTTTTGACGTGAAATTGTAACCATGTGGACATGGATTTTGAAAATTCTAGAGAGAATTTTAAAAGCTTCAACCGAATTTCAACAATTTTGAGAGGGATTTGAAAAGTTTCAATGGGAATGGGAAGAATTGGGACAAAAATTGGAAAATTTTTAAGGGACTTTGAAAAAATTTCAACTGGAATTTTAGCAATTTTTTTATGTGAAATTGTAAACATGTGGCCATGGATTTTGAAAATTCTAGAGAGAATTTTAAAAGCTTTAACAGAATTTCTACAATTTTGAGAGGGATTTGAAAAGTTTCAATGGGAATGGGAAGAATTGGGACAAAAATTGGAAAATTTTTAAGGGACTTTGAAAAAATTTCAACTGGAATTTTAGCCATTTTTTGACGTGAAATTGTAAACATGTGGCCATGGATTTTGAAAATTCTAGAGAGAATTTTAAAAGCTTCAAGAGAATTCCAACAATTTTGAGAGGGATTTGAAAAGTTTCAATGGGAATGGGAAGAATTGGGACAAAAATTGGAAAATTTTTAAGGGACTTTGAAAAAATTTCAACTGGAATTTTAGCCATTTTTTGACGTGAAATTGTAAACATGTGGCCATGGATTTTGAAAATTCTAGAGAGAATTTTAAAAGCTTCAAGAGAATTTCAACAATTTTGAGAGGGATTTGAAAAGTTTCAATGGGAATGGAACAATAGGGACAAAAATTGGAAAATTTTGAAGGGACTTTGAAAAAATTTCAACTGGAATTTTAGTAATTTTTTTTACGTGAAATTGTAAACATGTGGACATGGATTTTGAAAATTCTAGAGAGAATTTTAAAACCTTTAACAGAATTTCAACAATTTTGAGAGGGATTTGAAAAGTTTCAATGGGAATGGGAAGAATTGGGACAAAAATTGGAAAATTTTTAAGGGACTTTGAAAAAATTTCAACTGGAATTTTAGCCATTTTTTGACGTGAAATTGTAAACATGTGGACATGGATTTTGAAAATTCTAGAGAGAATTTTAAAAGCTTCAAGAGAATTTCAACAATTTTGAGAGGGATTTGAAAAGTTTCAATGGGAATGGGAAGAATTGGGACAAAAATTGGAAAATTTTTAAGGGACTTTGAAAAAATTTCAACTGGAATTTTAGCCATTTTTTGACGTGAAATTGTAAACATGTGGCCATGGATTTTGAAAATTCTAGAGAGAATTTTAAAAGCTTCAAGAGAATTTCAACAATTTTGAGAGGGATTTGAAAAGTTTCAATGGGAATGGGAAAAATTGGGACAAAAATTAGAAAATTTTTAAGGGACTTTGAAAAAATTTCAACTGGAATTTTAGCCAATTTTTACGTGAAATTGTAAACATGTGGCCATGGATTTTGAAAATTCTAGAGAGAATTTTAAAAGCTTCAACAGAATTTCAACAATTTTGAGAGGGATTTGAAAAGTTTCAATGGGAATGGGAAGAATTGGGACAAAAATTGGAAAATTTTTAAGGGACTTTGAAAAAATTTCAACTGGAATTTTAGCAATTTTTTGACGTGAAATTGTAAACATGTGGACGTGGATTTTGAAAATTCTAGAGAGAATTTTAAAAGCTTCAACAGAATTTCAACAATTTTGAGAGGGATTTGAAAAGTTTCAATGGGAATGGGAAGAATTGGGACAAAAATTGGAAAATTTTTAAGGGACTTTGAAAAAATTTCAAATGGAATTTTAGCCATTTTTTGACGTGAAATTGTAAACATGTGGCCATGGATTTTGAAAATTCTAGAGAGAATTTTAAAAGCTTCAACAGAATTTCAACAATTTTGAGAGGGATTTGAAAAGTTTCAATGGGAATGGGAAGAATTGGGACAAAAATTGGAAAATTTTGAAGGGACTTTGAAAAAATTTCAACTGGAATTTTAGTAATTTTTTTTACGTGAAATTGTAAACATGTGGACATGGATTTTGAAAATTCTAGAGAGAATTTTAAAACCTTTAACAGAATTTCAACAATTTTGAGAGGGATTTGAAAAGTTTCAATGGGAATGGGAAGAATTGGGACAAAAATTGGAAAATTTTTAAGGGACTTTGAAAAAATTTCAACTGGAATTTTAGCAATTTTTTTACGTGAAATTGTAAACATGTTGAAGTGGATTTTGAAAATTCTAGAGAGAATTTTAAAAGCTTCAACAGAATTTCAACAATTTTGAGAGGGATTTGAAAAGTTTCAATGGGAATGGGAAGAATTGGGACAAAAATTGGAAAATTTTTCAGGGACTTTGAAAAAATTTCAACTGGAAGTTTAGCCATTTTTTGACGTGAAATTGTAAACATGTGGACATGGATTTTGAAAATTCTAGAGAGAATTTTAAAAGCTTCAAGAGAATTTCAACAATTTTGAGAGGGATTTGAAAAGTTTCAATGGGAATGGGAAGAATTGGGACAAAAATTGGAAAATTTTTAAGGGACTTTGAAAAAATTTCAACTGGAATTTTAGCCATTTTTTGACGTGAAATTGTAAACATGTGGCCATGGATTTTGAAAATTCTAGAGAGAATTTTAAAAGCTTCAAGAGAATTTCAACAATTTTGAGAGGGATTTGAAAAGTTTCAATGGGAATGGGAAAAATTGGGACAAAAATTAGAAAATTTTTAAGGGACTTTGAAAAAATTTCAACTGGAATTTTAGCCAATTTTTACGTGAAATTGTAAACATGTTGAAGTGGATTTTGAAAATTCTAGAGAGAATTTTAAAAGCTTCAACAGAATTTCAACAATTTTGAGAGGGATTTGAAAAGTTTCAATGGGAATGGGAAGAATTGGGACAAAAATTGGAAAATTTTTAAGGGACTTTGAAAAAATTTCAACTGGAATTTTAGCAATTTTTTGACGTGAAATTGTAAACATGTGGACGTGGATTTTGAAAATTCTAGAGAGAATTTTAAAAGCTTCAACAGAATTTCAACAATTTTGAGAGGGATTTGAAAAGTTTCAATGGGAATGGGCCATTTTTTTACGTGAAATTGTAAACATGTGGCCATGGATTTTGAAAATTCTAGAGAGAATTTTAAAAGCTTCAACAGAATTTCAACAATTTTGAGAGGGAATTGAAAAGTTTCAATGGGAATGGGAAGAATTGGGACAAAAATTGGAAAATTTTTAAGGGACTTTGAAAAAATTTCAACTGGAATTTTAGCCATTTTTTGACGTGAAATTGTAAACATGTGGACATGGATTTTGAAAATTCTAGAGAGAATTTTAAAAGCTTCAAGAGAATTTCAACAATTTTGAGAGGGATTTGAAAAGTTTCAATGGGAATGGGAAGAATTGGGACAAAAATTGGAAAATTTTTAAGGGACTTTGAAAAAATTTCAACTGGAATTTTAGCCATTTTTTGACGTGAAATTGTAAACATGTGGCCATGGATTTTGAAAATTCTAGAGAGAATTTTAAAAGCTTCAAGAGAATTTCAACAATTTTGAGAGGGATTTGAAAAGTTTCAATGGGAATGGGAAGAATTGGGACAAAAATTAGAAAATTTTTAAGGGACTTTGAAAAAATTTCAACTGGAATTTTAGCCATTTTTTTACGTGAAATTGTAAACATGTGGCCATGGATTTTGAAAATTCTAGAGAGAATTTTAAAAGCTTCAAGAGAATTTCAACAATTTTGAGAGGGATTTGAAAAGTTTCAATGGGAATGGGAAGAATTGGGACAAAAATTGGAAAATTTTTAAGGGACTTTGAAAAAATTTCAACTGGAATTTTAGCCATTTTTTTACGTGAAATTGTAAACATGTGGACGTGGATTTTGAAAATTCTAGAGAGAATTTTAAAAGCTTCAACAGAATTTCAACAATTTTGAGAGGGATTTGAAAAGTTTCAATGGGAATGGGAAGAATTGGGACAAAAATTGGAAAATTTTTAAGGGACTTTGAAAAAATTTCAACTGGAATTTTAGCCATTTTGTGACGTGAAATTGTAAACATGTGGCCATGGATTTTGAAAATTCTAGAGAGAATTTTAAAAGCTTCAAGAGAATTTCAACAATTTTGAGAGGGATTTGAAAAGTTTCAATGGGAATGGGAAGAATTGGGACAAAAATTGGAAAATTTTTAAGGGACTTTGAAAAAATTTCAACTGGAATTTTAGCCATTTTTTGACGTGAAATTGTAAACATGTAGGGACTTTGAAAAAATTTCAACTGGAATTTTAGTAATTTTTTTTACGTGAAATTGTAAACATGTGGACATGGATTTTGAAAATTCTAGAGAGAATTTTAAAACCTTTAACAGAATTTCAACAATTTTGAGAGGGATTTGAAAAGTTTCAATGGGAATGGGAAGAATTGGGACAAAAATTGGAAAATTTTTAAGGGACTTTGAAAAATTTCAACTGGAATTTTAGCAATTTTTTTACGTGAAATTGTAAACATGTTGAAGTGGATTTTGAAAATTCTAGAGAGAATTTTAAAAGCTTCAACAGAATTTCAACAATTTTGAGAGGGATTTGAAAAGTTTCAATGGGAATGGGAAGAATTGGGACAAAAATTGGAAAATTTTTCAGGGACTTTGAAAAAATTTCAACTGGAAGTTTAGCCATTTTTTGACGTGAAATTGTAAACATGTGGACATGGATTTTGAAAATTCTAGAGAGAATTTTAAAAGCTTCAAGAGAATTTCAACAATTTTGAGAGGGATTTGAAAAGTTTCAATGGGAATGGGAAGAATTGGGACAAAAATTGGAAAATTTTTAAGGGACTTTGAAAAAATTTCAACTGGAATTTTAGCCATTTTTTGACGTGAAATTGTAAACATGTGGCCATGGATTTTGAAAATTCTAGAGAGAATTTTAAAAGCTTCAAGAGAATTTCAACAATTTTGAGAGGGATTTGAAAAGTTTCAATGGGAATGGGAAAAATTGGGACAAAAATTAGAAAATTTTTAAGGGACTTTGAAAAAATTTCAACTGGAATTTTAGCCAATTTTTACGTGAAATTGTAAACATGTTGAAGTGGATTTTGAAAATTCTAGAGAGAATTTTAAAAGCTTCAACAGAATTTCAACAATTTTGAGAGGGATTTGAAAAGTTTCAATGGGAATGGGAAGAATTGGGACAAAAATTGGAAAATTTTTAAGGGACTTTGAAAAAATTTCAACTGGAATTTTAGCAATTTTTTGACGTGAAATTGTAAACATGTGGACGTGGATTTTGAAAATTCTAGAGAGAATTTTAAAAGCTTCAACAGAATTTCAACAATTTTGAGAGGGATTTGAAAAGTTTCAATGGGAATGGGAAGAATTGGGACAAAAATTGGAAAATTTTTAAGGGACTTTGAAAAAATTTCAACTGGAATTTTAGCCATTTTTTTTACGTGAAATTGTAAACATGTGGCCATGGATTTTGAAAATTCTAGAGAGAATTTTAAAAGCTTCAACAGAATTTCAACAATTTTGAGAGGGAATTGAAAAGTTTCAATGGGAATGGGAAGAATTGGGACAAAAATTGGAAAATTTTTAAGGGACTTTGAAAAAATTTCAACTGGAATTTTAGCCATTTTTTGACGTGAAATTGTAAACATGTGGACATGGATTTTGAAAATTCTAGAGAGAATTTTAAAAGCTTCAAGAGAATTTCAACAATTTTGAGAGGGATTTGAAAAGTTTCAATGGGAATGGGAAGAATTGGGACAAAAATTGGAAAATTTTTAAGGGACTTTGAAAAAATTTCAACTGGAATTTTAGCCATTTTTTGACGTGAAATTGTAAACATGTGGCCATGGATTTTGAAAATTCTAGAGAGAATTTTAAAAGCTTCAAGAGAATTTCAACAATTTTGAGAGGGATTTGAAAAGTTTCAATGGGAATGGGAAAAATTGGGACAAAAATTAGAAAATTTTTAAGGGACTTTGAAAAAATTTCAACTGGAATTTTAGCCAATTTTTATGTGAAATTGTAAACATGTGGCCATGGATTTTGAAAATTCTAGAGAGAATTTTAAAAGCTTCAACAGAATTTCAACAATTTTGAGAGGGATTTGAAAAGTTTCAATGGGAATGGGAAGAATTGGGACAAAAATTGGAAAATTTTTAAGGGACTTTGAAAAAATTTCAACTGGAATTTTAGCAATTTTTTGACGTGAAATTGTAAACATGTGGACGTGGATTTTGAAAATTCTAGAGAGAATTTTAAAAGCTTCAACAGAATTTCAACAATTTTGAGAGGGATTTGAAAAGTTTCAATGGGAATGGGAAGAATTGGGACAAAAATTGGAAAATTTTTAAGGGACTTTGAAAAAATTTCAACTGGAATTTTAGCCATTTTTGACGTGAAATTGTAAACATGTGGCCATGGATTTTGAAAATTCTAGAGAGAATTTTAAAAGCTTCAACAGAATTTCAACACTTTTGAGAGGGATTTGAAAAGTTTCAATGGGAATGGGAAGAATTGGGACAAAAATTGGAAAATTTTGAAGGGACTTTGAAAAAATTTCAACTGGAATTTTAGTAATTTTTTTTACGTGAAATTGTAAACATGTGGACATGGATTTTGAAAATTCTAGAGAGAATTTTAAAACCTTTAACAGAATTTCAACAATTTTGAGAGGGATTTGAAAAGTTTCAATGGGAATGGGAAGAATTGGGACAAAAATTGGAAAATTTTTAAGGGACTTTGAAAAAATTTCAACTGGAATTTTAGCAATTTTTTTACGTGAAATTGTAAACATGTTGAAGTGGATTTTGAAAATTCTAGAGAGAATTTTAAAAGCTTCAACAGAATTTCAACACTTTTGAGAGGGATTTGAAAAGTTTCAATGGGAATGGGAAGAATTGGGACAAAAATTGGAAAATTTTTCAGGGACTTTGAAAAAATTTCAACTGGAATTTTAGCCATTTTTTGACGTGAAATTGTAAACATGTGGCCATGGATTTTGAAAATTCTAGAGAGAATTTTAAAAGCTTCAAGAGAATTTCAACAATTTTGAGAGGGATTTGAAAAGTTTCAATGGGAATGGGAAGAATTGGGACAAAAATTGGAAAATTTTTAAGGGACTTTGAAAAAATTTCAACTGGAATTTTAGCCATTTTTTGACGTGAAATTGTAAACATGTGGCCATGGATTTTGAAAATTCTAGAGAGAATTTTAAAAGCTTCAACAGAATTTCAACAATTTTGAGAGGGATTTGAAAAGTTTCAATGGGAATGGGAAAAATTGGGACAAAAATTAGAAAATTTTTAAGGGACTTTGAAAAAATTTCAACTGGAATTTTAGCCAATTTTTACGTGAAATTGTAAACATGTGGCCATGGATTTTGAAAATTCTAGAGAGAATTTTAAAAGCTTCAACAGAATTTCAACAATTTTGAGAGGGATTTGAAAAGTTTCAATGGGAATGAGAAGAATTGGGACAAAAATTGGAAAATTTTTAAGGGACTTTGAAAAAATTTCAACTGGAATTTTAGCAATTTTTTGACGTGAAATTGTAAACATGTGGACGTGGATTTTGAAAATTCTAGAGAGAATTTTAAAAGCTTCAACAGAATTTCAACAATTTTGAGAGGGATTTGAAAAGTTTCAATGGGAATGGGAAGAATTGGGACAAAAATTGGAAAATTTTTAAGGGACTTTGAAAAAATTTCAACTGGAATTTTAGCCATTTTTTGACGTGAAATTGTAAACATGTGGCCATGGATTTTGAAAATTCTAGAGAGAATTTTAAAAGCTTCAAGAGAATTTCAACACTTTTGAGAGTGATTTGAAAAGTTTCAATGGGAATGGGAAGAATTGGGACAAAAATTGGAAAATTTTTAAGGGACTTTGAAAAAATTTCAACTGGAATTTTAGCATTTTTTTTACGTGAAATTGTAAACATGTGGACATGGATTTTGAAAATTCTGGAGAGAATTTTAAAAGCTTCAACAGAATTTCAACAATTTTGAGAGGGATTTGAAAAGTTTCAATGGGAATGGGAAGAATTGGGACAAAAATTGGAAAATTTTTAAGGGACTTTGAAAAAATTTCAACTGGAATTTTAGCCATTTTTTTTACGTGAAATTGTAAACATGTGGACATGGATTTTGAAAATTCTAGAGAGAATTTTAAAAGCTTCAAGAGAATTTCAACAATTTTGAGAGGGATTTGAAAAGTTTCAATGGGAATGGGAAGAATTGGGACAAAAATTGGAAAATTTTTCAGGGACTTTGAAAAAATTTCAACTGGAATTTTAGCCATTTTTTTACGTGAAATTGTAAACATGTGGACATGGATTTTGAAAGTTCTAGAGAGAATTTTAAAAGCTTCAACAGAATTTCAATAATTTTGAGAGGGATTTGAAAAGTTTCAATGGGAATGGGAAGAATTGGGACAAAAATTGGAAAATTTTTAAGGGACTTTGAAAAAATTTCAACTGGAATTTTAGCCATTTTTTTTACGTGAAATTGTAAACATGTGGCCATGGATTTTGAAAATTCTAGAGAGAATTTTAAAAGCTTCAAGAGAATTTACACAATTTTGAGAGGGATTTGAAAAGTTTCAATGGGAATGGGAAGAATTGGGACAAAAATTGGAAAATTTTTAAGGGACTTTGAAAAAATTTCAACTGGAATTTTAGCCATTTTTTGACGTGAAATTGTAAACATGTGGAGGTGGATTTTGAAAATTCTAGAGAGAATTTTAAAAGCTTCAAGAGAATTTCAACAATTTTGAGAGGGATTTGAAAAGTTTCAATGGGAATGGGAAGAATTGGGACAAAAATTGGAAAATTTTTCAGGGACTTTGAAAAAATTTCAACTGGAATTTTAGCCATTTTTTGACGTGAAATTGTAAACATGTGGACATGGATTTTGAAAATTCTAGAGAGAATTTTAAAAGCTTCAAGAGAATTTCAACAATTTTGAGAGGGATTTGAAAAGTTTCAATGGGAATGGGAAGAATTGGGACAAAAATTGGAAAATTTTTAAGGGACTTTGAAAAAATTTCAACTGGAATTTTAGCCATTTTTTTACATGAAATTGTAAAAATGTGGCCATGGATTTTGAAAATTCTAGAGAGAATTTTAAAAGCTTCAACAGAATTTCAACAATTTTGAGAGGGATTTGAAAAGTTTCAATGGGAATGGGAAGAATTGGGACAAAAATTGGAAAATTTTTAAGGGACTTTGAAAAAATTTCAACTGGAATTTTAGCCATTTTTTGACGTGAAATTGTAAACATGTGGACGTGGATTTTGAAAATTCTAGAGAGAATTTTAAAAGCTTCAAGAGAATTTCAACAATTTTGAGAGGGATTTGAAAAGTTCCAATGGGAATGGGAAGAATTGGGACAAAAATTAGAAAATTTTTCAGGGACTTTGAAAAAATTTCAACTGGAATTTTAGCCATTTTGTTACGTGAAATTGTAAACATGTGGACATGGATTTTGAAAATTCTAGAGAGAATTTTAAAAGCTTCAACAGAATTTCAACAATTTTGAGAGGGATTTGAAAAGTTTCAATGGGAATGGGAAGAATTGGGACAAAAATTGGAAAATTTTTAAGGGACTTTGAAAAAATTTCAACTGGAATTTTAGCCATTTTTTGACGTGAAATTGTAAACATGTGGACATGGATTTTGAAAATTCTAGAGAGAATTTTAAAAGCTTCAAGAGAATTTCAACAATTTTGAGAGGGATTTGAAAAGTTTCAATGGGAATGGGAAGAATTGGGACAAAAATTGGAAAATTTTTAAGGGACTTTGAAAAAATTTCAACTGGAATTTTAGCCATTTTTTGACGTGAAATTGTAAACATGTGGACGTGGATTTTGAAAATTCTAGAGAGAATTTTAAAAGCTTCAAGAGAATTTCAACAATTTTGAGAGGGATTTGAAAAGTTTCAATGGGAATGGGAAGAATTGGGACAAAAATTGGAAAATTTTTCAGGGACTTTGAAAAAATTTCAACTGGAATTTTAGCCATTTTGTTACGTGAAATTGTGAACATGTGGACATGGATTTTGAAAATTCTAGAGAGAATTTTAAAAGCTTCAACAGAATTTCAACAATTTTGAGAGGGATTTGAAAAGTTTCAATGGGAATGGGAAGAATTGGGACAAAAATTGGAAAATTTTTAAGGGACTTTGAAAAAATTTCAACTGGAATTTTAGCCATTTTTGACGTGAAATTGTAAACATGTGGCCATGGATTTTGAAAATTCTAGAGAGAATTTTAAAAGCTTCAACAGAATTTCAACACTTTTGAGAGGGATTTGAAAAGTTTCAATGGGAATGGGAAGAATTGGGACAAAAATTGGAAAATTTTTAAGGGACTTTGAAAAAATTTCAACTGGAATTTTAGCCATTTTTGACGTGAAATTGTAAACATGTGGCCATGGATTTTGAAAATTCTAGAGAGAATTTTAAAAGCTTCAACAGAATTTCAACACTTTTGAGAGGGATTTGAAAAGTTTCAATGGGAATGGGAAGAATTGGGACAAAAATTGGAAAATTTTTAAGGGACTTTGAAAAAATTTCAACTGGAATTTTAGCAATTTTTTTACGTGAAATTGTAAACATGTGGCCATGGATTTTGAAAATTCTAGAGAGAATTTTAAAAGCTTCAACAGAATTTCAACAATTTTGAGAGGGATTTGAAAAGTTTCAATGGGAATGGGAAGAATTGGGACAAAAATTGGAAAATTTTTAAGGGACTTTGAAAAAATTTCAACTGGAATTTTAGCAATTTTTTGACGTGAAATTGTAAACATGTGGCCATGGATTTTGAAAATTCTAGAGAGAATTTTAAAAGCTTCAAGAGAATTTCAACAATTTTGAGAGGGATTTGAAAAGTTTCAATGGGAATGGGAAGAATTGGGACAAAAATTGGAAAATTTTTAAGGGACTTTGAAAAAATTTCAACTGGAATTTTAGCATTTTTTTTACGTGAAATTGTAAACATGTGGACATGGATTTTGAAAATTCTGGAGAGAATTTTAAAAGCTTCAACAGAATTTCAACAATTTTGAGAGGGATTTGAAAAGTTTCAATGGGAATGGGAAGAATTGGGACAAAAATTGGAAAATTTTTAAGGGACTTTGAAAAAATTTCAACTGGAATTTTAGCCATTTTTTTTACGTGAAATTGTAAACATGTGGCCATGGATTTTGAAAATTCTAGAGAGAATTTTAAAAGCTTCAAGAGAATTTCAACAATTTTGAGAGGGATTTGAAAAGTTTCAATGGGAATGGGAAGAATTGGGACAAAAATTGGAAAATTTTTAAGGGACTTTGAAAAAATTTCAACTGGAATTTTAGCCATTTTTTGACGTGAAATTGTAAACATGTGGCCATGGATTTTGAAAATTCTAGAGAGAATTTTAAAAGCTTCAAGAGAATTTCAACAATTTGGAGAGGGATTTGAAAAGTTTCAATGGGAATGGGAAGAATTGGGACAAAAATTGGAAAATTTTTAAGGGACTTTGAAAAAATTTCAACTGGAATTTTAGCAATTTTTTGACGTGAAATTGTAAACATGTGGCCATGGATTTTGAAAATTCTAGAGAGAATTTTAAAAGCTTCAAGAGAATTTCAACAATTTTGAGAGGGATTTGAAAAGTTTCAATGGGAATGGGAAGAATTGGGACAAAAATTGGAAAATTTTTAAGGGACTTTGAAAAAATTTCAACTGGAATTTTAGCAATTTTTTTACGTGAAATTGTAAACATGTGGCCATGGATTTTGAAAATTCTAGAGAGAATTTTAAAAGCTTCAAGAGAATTTCAACAATTTTGAGAGGGATTTGAAAAGTTTCAATGGGAATGGGAAGAATTGGGACAAAAATTGGAAAATTTTTAAGGGACTTTGAAAAAATTTCAACTGGAATTTTAGCAATTTTTTGACGTGAAATTGTAAACATGTGGCCATGGATTTTGAAAATTCTAGAGAGAATTTTAAAAGCTTCAAGAGAATTTCAACAATTTTGAGAGGGATTTGAAAAGTTTCAATGGGAATGGGAAGAATTGGGACAAAAATTGGAAAACTTTTAAGGGACTTTGAAAAAATTTCAACTGGAATTTTAGCATTTTTTTTACGTGAAATTGTAAACATGTGGACATGGATTTTGAAAATTCTGGAGAGAATTTTAAAAGCTTCAACAGAATTTCAACAATTTTGAGAGGGATTTGAAAAGTTTCAATGGGAATGGGAAGAATTGGGACAAAAATTGGAAAATTTTTAAGGGACTTTGAAAAAATTTCAACTGGAATTTTAGCCATTTTTTTTACGTGAAATTGTAAACATGTGGCCATGGATTTTGAAAATTCTAGAGAGAATTTTAAAAGCTTCAAGAGAATTTCAACAATTTTGAGAGGGATTTGAAAAGTTTCAATGGGAATGGGAAGAATTGGGACAAAAATTGGAAAATTTTTAAGGGACTTTGAAAAAATTTCAACTGGAATTTTAGCCATTTTTTGACGTGAAATTGTAAACATGTGGACATGGATTTTGAAAATTCTAGAGAGAATTTTAAAAGCTTCAAGAGAATTTCAACAATTTGGAGAGGGATTTGAAAAGTTTCAATGGGAATGGGAAGAATTGGGACAAAAATTGGAAAATTTTTAAGGGACTTTGAAAAAATTTCAACTGGAATTTTAGCAATTTTTTGACGTGAAATTGTAAACATGTGGCCATGGATTTTGAAAATTCTAGAGAGAATTTTAAAAGCTTCAAGAGAATTTCAACAATTTTGAGAGGGATTTGAAAAGTTTCAATGGGAATGGGAAGAATTGGGACAAAAATTGGAAAATTTTTAAGGGACTTTGAAAAAATTTCAACTGGAATTTTAGCAATTTTTTGACGTGAAATTGTAAACATGTGGCCATGGATTTTGAAAATTCTAGAGAGAATTTTAAAAGCTTCAAGAGAATTTCAACAATTTTGAGAGGGATTTGAAAAGTTTCAATGGGAATGGGAAGAATTGGGATAAAAATTGGAAAATTTTTAAGGGACTTTGAAAAAATTTCAACTGGAATTTTAGCATTTTTTGACGTGAAATTGTAAACATGTGGCCATGGATTTTGAAAATTCTAGAGAGAATTTTAAAAGCTTCAACAGAATTTCAACAATTTTGAGAGGGATTTGAAAAGTTTCAATGGGAATGGGAAGAATTGGGACAAAAATTGGAAAACTTTTAAGGGACTTTGAAAAAATTTCAACTGGAATTTTAGCCATTTTTTGACGTGAAATTGTAAACATGTGGACATGGATTTTGAAAATTCTAGAGAGAATTTTAAAAGCTTTAACAGAATTTCTACAATTTTGAGAGGGATTTGAAAAGTTTCAATGGGAATGGGAAGAATTGGGACAAAAATTGGAAAATTTTTAAGGGACTTTGAAAAAATTTCAACTGGAATTTTACCATTTTTTTGACGTGAAATTGTAAACATGTGGCCATGGATTTTGAAAATTCTAGAGAGAATTTTAAAAGCTTCAAGAGAATTTCAACAATTTTGAGAGGGATTTGAAAAGTTTCAATGGGAATGGGAAGAATTGGGACAAAAATTGGAAAATTTTTAAGGGACTTTGAAAAAATTTCAACTGGAATTTTACCATTTTTTTACGTGAAATTGTAAACATGTGGACATGGATTTTGAAAATTCTAGAGAGAATTTTAAAAGGTTCAACAGAATTTCAACAATTTTGAGAGGGATTTGAAAAGTTTCAATGGGAATGGGAAGAATTGGGACAAAAATTGGAAAATTTTTAAGGGACTTTGAAAAAATTTCAACTGGAATTTTAGCCATTTTTTGACGTGAAATTGTAAACATGTGGCCATGGATTTTGAAAATTCTAGAGAGAATTTTAAAAGCTTCAAGAGAATTTCAACAATTTTGAGAGGGATTTGAAAAGTTTCAATGGGAATGGGAAGAATTGGAACAAAAATTGGAAAATTTTTAAGGGACTTTGAAAAAATTTCAACTGGAATTTTAACAATTTTTTTATGTGAAATTGTAAACATGTGGCCATGGATTTTGAAAATTCTAGAGAGAATTTTAAAAGCTTCAAGAGAATTTCAACAATTTTGAGAGGGATTTGAAAAGTTTCAATGGGAATGGGAAGAATTGGGACAAAAATTGGAAAATTTTTAAGGGACTTTGAAAAAATTTCAACTGGAATTTTAGCCATTTTTTGACGTGAAATTGTAAACATGTGGCCATGGATTTTGAAAATTCTAGAGAGAATTTTAAAAGCTTCAACAGAATTTCAACAATTTTGAGAGGGATTTGAAAAGTTTCAATGGGAATGGGAAGAATTGGGACAAAAATGGGAAAATTTTTAAGGGACTTTGAAAAAATTTCAACTGGAATTTTAGCCATTTTTTGACGTGAAATTGTAAACATGTTGAAGTGGATTTTGAAAATTCTAGAGAGAATTTTAAAAGCTTCAAGAGAATTTCAACAATTTGGAGAGGGATTTGAAAAGTTTCAATGGGAATGGGAAGAATTGGGACAAAAATTGGAAAATTTTTAAGGGACTTTGAAAAAATTTCAACTGGAATTTTAACAATTTTTTTATGTGAAATTGGAAACATGTGGCCATGGATTTTGAAAATTCTAGAGAGAATTTTAAAAGCTTCAAGAGAATTTCAACAATTTTGAGAGGGATTTGAAAAGTTTCAATGGGAATGGGAAGAATTGGGACAAAAATTGGAAAATTTTTAAGGGACTTTGAAAAAATTTCAACTGGAATTTTAGCCATTTTTTGACGTGAAATTGTAAACATGTGGCCATGGATTTTGAAAATTCTAGAGAGAATTTTAAAAGCTTCAAGAGAATTTCAACAATTTTGAGAGGGATTTGAAAAGTTTCAATGGGAATGGGAAGAATTGGGACAAAAATGGGAAAATTTTTAAGGGACTTTGAAAAAATTTCAACTGGAATTTTAGCCATTTTTTGACGTGAAATTGTAAACATGTGGCCATGGATTTTGAAAATTCTAGAGAGAATTTTAAAAGCTTCAAGAGAATTTCAACAATTTTGAGAGGGATTTGAAAAGTTTCAATGGGAATGGGAAGAATTGGGACAAAAATTGGAAAATTTTTAAGGGACTTTGAAAAAATTTCAGCTGGAATTTTAGCAATTTTTTTACATGAAATTGTAAACATGTGGACATGGATTTTGAAAATTCTAGAGAGAATTTTAAAAGCTTCAAGAGAATTTCAACAATTTTGAGAGGGATTTGAAAAGTTTCAATGGGAATGGGAAGAATTGGGACAAAAATTGGAAAATTTTTAAGGGACTTTGAAAAAATTTCAACTGGAATTTTAGCCATTTTTTGACGTGAAATTGTAAACATGTGGACATGGATTTTGAAAATTCTAGAGAGAATTTTAAAAGCTTCAACAGAATTTCAACACTTTTGAAAGGGATTTGAAAAGTTTCAATGGGAATGGGAAGAATTGGGACAAAAATTGGAAAATTTTTAAGGGACTTTGAAAAAATTTCAACTGGAATTTTAGCCATTTTTTGACGTGAAATTGTAAACATGTGGACATGGATTTTGAAAATTCTAGAGAGAATTTTAAAAGCTTCAACAGAATTTCAACAATTTTGAGAGGGATTTGAAAAGTTTCAATGGGAATGGGAAGAATTGGGACAAAAATTGGAAAATTTTTAAGGGACTTTGAAAAAATTTCAACTGGAATTTTAGCAATTTTTTGACGTGAAATTGTAAACATGTGGACATGGATTTTGAAAATTCTAGAGAGAATTTTAAAAGCTTCAAGAGAATTTCAACAATTTTGAGAGGGATTTGAAAAGTTTCAATGGGAATGGGAAGAATTGGAACAAAAATTGGAAAATTTTTAAGGGACTTTGAAAAAATTTCAACTGGAATTTTAACAATTTTTTTATGTGAAATTGTAAACATGTGGCCATGGATTTTGAAAATTCTAGAGAGAATTTTAAAAGCTTCAACAGAATTTCAACAATTTTGAGAGGGATTTGAAAAGTTTCAATGAGAATGGGAAGAATTGGGACAAAAATTGGAAAATTTTTAAGGGACTTTGAAAAAATTTCAACTGGAATTTTAGCCATTTTTTGACGTGAAATTGTAAACATGTGGCCATGGATTTTGAAAATTCTAGAGAGAATTTTAAAAGCTTCAAGAGAATTTCAACAATTTGGAGAGGGATTTGAAAAGTTTCAATGGGAATGGGAAGAATTGGGACAAAAATTGGAAAATTTTTAAGGGACTTTGAAAAAATTTCAACTGGAATTTTAGCAATTTTTTGACGTGAAATTGTAAACATGTGGACATGGATTTTGAAAATTCTAGAGAGAATTTTAAAAGCTTCAACAGAATTTCAACAATTTTGAGAGGGATTTGAAAAGTTTCAATGGGAATGGGAAGAATTGGGACAAAAATTGGAAAACTTTTAAGGGACTTTGAAAAAATTTCAACTGGAATTTTAGCCATTTTTTGACGTGAAATTGTAAACATGTGGACATGGATTTTGAAAATTCTAGAGAGAATTTTAAAAGCTTTAACAGAATTTCTACAATTTTGAGAGGGATTTGAAAAGTTTCAATGGGAAGAATTGGGACAAAAATTGGAAAATTTTTAAGGGACTTTGAAAAAATTTCAACTGGAATTTTAGCCATTTTTTGACGTGAAATTGTAAACATGTGGACATGGATTTTGAAAATTCTAGAGAGAATTTTAAAAGCTTCCAGAGAATTTCAACAATTTGGAGAGGGATTTGAAAAGTTTCAATGGGAATGGGAAGAATTGGGACAAAAATTGGAAAATTTTTAAGGGACTTTGAAAAAATTTCAACTGGAATTTTACCATTTTTTTTTACGTGAAATTGTAAACATGTGGCCATGGATTTTGAAAATTCTAGAGAGAATTTTAAAAGCTTCAACAGAATTTCAACAATTTTGAGAGGGATTTGAAAAGTTTCATTGGGAATGGGAAGAATTGGGACAAAAATTGGAAATTTTTTAAGGGACTTTGAAAAAATTTCAACTGGAATTTTACCATTTTTTTTACGTGAAATTGTAAACATGTGGCCATGGATTTTGAAAATTCTAGAGAGAATTTTAAAAGCTTCAAGAGAATTTCAACAATTTTGAGAGGGATTTGAAAAGTTTCAATGGGAATGGGAAGAATTGGGACAAAAATTGGAAAACTTTTAAGGGACTTTGAAAAAATTTCAACTGGAATTTTAGCCATTTTTTGACGTGAAATTGTAAACATGTGGCCATGGATTTTGAAAATTCTAGAGAGAATTTTAAAAGCTTCAAGAGAATTTCAACAATTTTGAGAGGGATTTGAAAAGTTTCAATGGGAATGGGAAGAATTGGGACAAAAATTGGAAAATTTTTAAGGGACTTTGAAAAAATTTCAACTGGAATTTTAGCCATTTTTTGACGTGAAATTGTAAACATGTGGCCATGGATTTTGAAAATTCTAGAGAGAATTTTAAAAGCTTCAAGAGAATTTCAACAATTTTGAGAGGGATTTGAAAAGTTTCAATGGGAATGGGAAGAATTGGGACAAAAATTGGAAAATTTTTAAGGGACTTTGAAAAAATTTCAGCTGGAATTTTAGCAATTTTTTTACATGAAATTGTAAACATGTGGACATGGATTTTGAAAATTCTAGAGAGAATTTTAAAAGCTTCAAGAGAATTTCAACAATTTTGAGAGGGATTTGAAAAGTTTCAATGGGAATGGGAAGAATTGGGACAAAAATTGGAAAATTTTTAAGGGACTTTGAAAAAATTTCAACTGGAATTTTAGCCATTTTTTGACGTGAAATTGTAAACATGTGGCCATGGATTTTGAAAATTCTAGAGAGAATTTTAAAAGCTTCAACAGAATTTCAACAATTTTGAGGATTTGAAAAGTTTCAATGGGAATGGGAAGAATTGTGACAAAAATTGGAAAACTTTTAATGGACTTTGAAAAAATTTCAACTGGAATTTTAGCCATTTTTTGACGTGAAATTGTAAACATGTGGCCATGGATTTTCAAAATTCTAGAGAGAATTTTAAAAGCTTTAACAGAATTTCTACAATTTTGAGAGGGATTTGAAAAGTTTCAATGGGAAGAATTGGGACAAAAATTGGAAAATTTTTAAGGGACTTTGAAAAAATTTCAACTGGAATTTTAGCAATTTTTTGACGTGAAATTGTAAACATGTGGCCATGGATTTTGAAAATTCTAGAGAGAATTTTAAAAGCTTCAAGAGAATTTCAACAATTTTGAGAGGGATTTGAAAAGTTTCAATGGGAATGGGAAGAATTGGAACAAAAATTGGAAAATTTTTAAGGACTTTGAAAAAATTTCAACTGGAATTTTAACAATTTTTTAATGTGAAATTGTAAACATGTGGACATGGATTTTGAAAATTCTAGAGAGAATTTTAAAAGCTTCAACAGAATTTCAACAATTTTGAGAGGGATTTGAAAAGTTTCAATGGGAATGGGAAGAATTGGGACAAAAATTGGAAAATTTTTAAGGGACTTTGAAAAAATTTCAACTGGAATTTTAGCAATTTTTTGACGTGAAATTGTAAACATGTGGCCATGGATTTTGAAAATTCTAGAGAGAATTTTAAAAGCTTCAAGAGAATTTCAACAATTTTGAGAGGGATTTGAAAAGTTTCAATGGGAATGGGAAGAATTGGGACAAAAATTGGAAAATTTTTAAGGGACTTTGAAAAAATTTCAACTGGAATTTTAGCCATTTTTTGACGTGAAATTGTAAACATGTGGCCATGGATTTTGAAAATTCTAGAGACAATTTTAAAAGCTTCAAGAGAATTTCAACAATTTGGAGAGGGATTTGAAAAGTTTCAATGGGAATGGGAAGAATTGGGACAAAAATTGGAAAATTTTTAAGGGACTTTGAAAAAATTTCAGCTGGAGTTTTAGCAATTTTTTTACGTGAAATTGTAAACATGTGGACATGGATTTTGAAAATTCTAGAGAGAATTTTAAAAGCTTCAACAGAATTTCAACAATTTTGAGAGGGATTTGAAAAGTTTCAATGGGAATGGGAAGAATTGGGACAAAAATTGGAAAACTTTTAAGGGACTTTGAAAAAATTTCAAATGGAATTTTAGCCATTTTTTGACGTGAAATTGTAAACATGTGGACATGGATTTTGAAAATTCTAGAGAGAATTTTAAAAGCTTCAACAGAATTTCAACAATTTTGAGAGGGATTTGAAAAGTTTCAATGGGAATGGGAAGAATTGGGACAAAAATTGGAAAATTTTTAAGGGACTTTGAAAAAATTTCAACTGGAATTTTAGCCATTTTTTGACGTGAAATTGTAAACATGTGGCCATGGATTTTGAAAATTCTAGAGAGAATTTTAAAAGCTTCAAGAGAATTTCAACAATTTTGAGAGGGATTTGAAAAGTTTCAATGGGAATGGGAAGAATTGGGACAAAAATTGGAAAATTTTTAAGGGACTTTGAAAAAATTTCAACTGGAATTTTACCATTTTTTTTTACGTGAAATTGTAAACATGTGGCCATGGATTTTGAAAATTCTAGAGAGAATTTTAAAAGCTTCAAGAGAATTTCAACAATTTTGAGAGGGATTTGAAAAGTTTCAATGGGAATGGGAAGAATTGGGACAAAAATTGGAAAATTTTTAAGGGACTTTGAAAAAGTTTCAACTGGAATTTTACCATTTTTTTTACGTGAAATTGTAAACATGTGGACATGGATTTTGAAAATTCTAGAGAGAATTTTAAAAGCTTCAAGAGAATTTCAACAATTTTGAGAGGGATTTGAAAAGTTTCAATGGGAATGGGAAGAATTGGGACAAAAATTGGAAAACTTTTAAGGGACTTTGAAAAAATTTCAACTGGAATTTTAGCAACTTTTTGACGTGAAATTGTAAACATGTGGACATGGATTTTGAAAATTCTAGAGAGAATTTTAAAAGCTTTAACAGAATTTCTACAATTTTGAGAGGGATTTGAAAAGTTTCAATGGGAAGAATTGGGACAAAAATTGGAAAATTTTTAAGGGACTTTGAAAAAATTTCAACTGGAATTTTAGCAATTTTTTGACGTGAAATTGTAAACATGTGGCCATGGATTTTGAAAATTCTAGAGAGAATTTTAAAAGCTTCAAGAGAATTTCAACAATTTTGAGAGGGATTTGAAAAGTTTCAATGGGAATGGGAAGAATTGGAACAAAAATTGGAAAATTTTTAAGGGACTTTGAAAAATTTCAACTGGAATTTTAACAATTTTTTTATGTGAAATTGTAAACATGTGGACATGGATTTTGAAAATTCTAGAGAGAATTTTAAAAGCTTCAAGAGAATTTCAACAATTTTGAGAGGGATTTGAAAAGTTTCAATGGGAATGGGAAGAATTGGGACAAAAATTGGAAAATTTTTAAGGGACTTTGAAAAAATTTCAACTGGAATTTTAGCAATTTTTTGACGTGAAATTGTAAACATGTGGCCATGGATTTTGAAAATTCTAGAGAGAATTTTAAAAGCTTCAAGAGAATTTCAACAATTTTGAGAGGGATTTGAAAAGTTTCAATGGGAATGGGAAGAATTGGGACAAAAATTGGAAAATTTTTAAGGGACTTGGAAAAATTTCAACTGGAATTTTAGCAATTTTTTGATGTGAAATTGTAAACATGTGGACATGGATTTTGAAAATTCTAGAGAGAATTTTAAAAGCTTCAAGAGAATTTCAACAATTTTGAGAGGGATTTGAAAAGTTTCAATGGGAATGGGAAGAATTGGGACAAAAATTGGAAAATTTTTAAGGGACTTTGAAAAAATTTCAACTGGAATTTTAGCCATTTTTTGACGTGAAATTGTAAACATGTGGCCATGGATTTTGAAAATTCTAGAGAGAATTTTAAAAGCTTCAAGAGAATTTCAACAATTTTGAGAGGGATTTGAAAAGTTTCAATGGGAATGGGAAGAATTGGGACAAAAATTGGAAAATTTTTAAGGGACTTTGAAAAAATTTCAACTGGAATTTTACCATTTTTTTTACGTGAAATTGTAAACATGTGGCCATGGATTTTGAAAATTCTAGAGAGAATTTTAAAAGCTTCAAGAGAATTTCAACAATTTTGAGAGGGATTTGAAAAGTTTCAATGGGAATGGGAAGAATTGGGACAAAAATTGGAAAATTTTTAAGGGACTTTGAAAAAATTTCAGCTGGAATTTTAGCAATTTTTTTACGTGAAATTGTAAACATGTGGCCATGGATTTTGAAAATTCTAGAGAGAATTTTAAAAGCTTCAAGAGAATTTCAACAATTTTGAGAGGGATTTGAAAAGTTTCAATGGGAATGGGAAGAATTGGGACAAAAATTGGAAAATTTTGAAGGTACTTTGAAAAAATTTCAACTGGAATTTTAGCAATTTTTTGACGTGAAATTGTAAACATGTGGCCATGGATTTTGAAAATTCTAGAGAGAATTTTAAAAGCTTCAAGAGAATTTCAACAATTTTGAGAGGGATTTGAAAAGTTTCAATGGGAATGGGAAGAATTGGGACAAAAATTGGAAAATTTTTAAGGGACTTTGAAAAAATTTCAACTGGAATTTTACCATTTTTTTTACGTGAAATTGTAAACATGTGGCCATGGATTTTGAAAATTCTAGAGAGAATTTTAAAAGCTTCAAGAGAATTTCAACAATTTTGAGAGGGATTTGAAAAGTTTCAATGGGAATGGGAAGAATTGGGACAAAAATTGGAAAACTTTTAAGGGACTTTGAAAAAATTTCAACTGGAATTTTAGCCATTTTTTGACGTGAAATTGTAAACATGTGGCCATGGATTTTGAAAATTCTAGAGAGAATTTTAAAAGCTTCAAGAGAATTTCAACAATTTTGAGAGGGATTTGAAAAGTTTCAATGGGAATGGGAAGAATTGGGACAAAAATTGGAAAATTTTTAAGGGACTTTGAAAAAATTTCAACTGGAATTTTAGCCATTTTTTGACGTGAAATTGTAAACATGTGGCCATGGATTTTGAAAATCCTAGAGAGAATTTTAAAAGCTTCAAGAGAATTTCAACAATTTTGAGAGGGATTTGAAAAGTTTCAATGGGAATGGGAAGAATTGGGACAAAAATTGGAAAATTTTTAAGGGACTTTGAAAAAATTTCAACTGGAATTTTAGCCATTTTGTAACGTGAAATTGTAAACATGTGGCCATGGATTTTGAAAATTCTAGAGAGAATTTTAAAAGCTTCAAGAGAATTTCAACAATTTGGAGAGGGATTTGAAAAGTTTCAATGGGAATGGGAAGAATTGGGACAAAAATTGGAAAATTTTTAAGGGACTTTGAAAAAATTTCAACTGGAATTTTAGCAATTTTTTGACGTGAAATTGTAAACATGTGGCCATGGTTTTTGAAAATTCTAGAGAGAATTTTAAAAGCTTCAAGAGAATTTCAACAATTTTGAGAGGGATTTGAAAAGTTTCAATGGGAATGGGAAGAATTGGGACAAAAATTGGAAAATTTTTAAGGGACTTTGAAAAAATTTCAACTGGAATTTTAGCCATTTTTTGACGTGAAATTGTAAACATGTGGACATGGATTTTGAAAATTCTAGAGAGAATTTTAAAAGCTTCAAGAGAATTTCAACAATTTTGAGAGGGATTTGAAAAGTTTCAATGGGAATGGGAAGAATTGGGACAAAAATTGGAAAATTTTTAAGGGACTTTGAAAAAATTTCAACTGGAATTTTAGCAATTTTTTGACGTGAAATTGTAAACATGTGGACATGGATTTTGAAAATTCTAGAGAGAATTTTAAAAGCTTCAAGAGAATTTCAACAATTTTGAGAGGGATTTGAAAAGTTTCAATGGGAATGGGAAGAATTGGGACAAAAATTGGAAAACTTTTAAGGGACTTTGAAAAAATTTCAACTGGAATTTTAGCAATTTTTTGACGTGAAATTGTAAACATGTGGACATGGATTTTGAAAATTCTAGAGAGAATTTTAAAAGCTTTAACAGAATTTCTACAATTTTGAGAGGGATTTGAAAAGTTTCAATGGGAAGAATTGGGACAAAAATTGGAAAATTTTTAAGGGACTTTGAAAAAATTTCAACTGGAATTTTAGCCATTTTTTGACGTGAAATTGTAAACATGTGGCCATGGATTTTGAAAATTCTAGAGAGAATTTTAAAAGCTTCAAGAGAATTTCAACAATTTGGAGAGGGATTTGAAAAGTTTCAATGGGAATGGGAAGAATTGGGACAAAAATTGGAAAATTTTTAAGGGACTTTGAAAAAATTTCAGCTGGAGTTTTAGCAATTTTTTTACGTGAAATTGTAAACATGTGGACATGGATTTTGAAAATTCTAGAGAGAATTTTAAAAGCTTCAAGAGAATTTCAACAATTTTGAGAGGGATTTGAAAAGTTTCAATGGGAATGGGAAGAATTGGGACAAAAATTGGAAAACTTTTAAGGGACTTTGAAAAAATTTCAAATGGAATTTTAGCCATTTTTTGACGTGAAATTGTAAACTTGTGGACATGGATTTTGAAAATTCTAGAGAGAATTTTAAAAGCTTCAAGAGAATTTCAACAATTTTGAGAGGGATTTGAAAAGTTTCAATGGGAATGGGAAGAATTGGGACAAAAATTGGAAAATTTTTAAGGGACTTTGAAAAAATTTCAACTGGAATTTTAGCCATTTTTTGACGTGAAATTGTAAACATGTGGCCATGGATTTTGAAAATTCTAGAGAGAATTTTAAAAGCTTCAAGAGAATTTCAACAATTTTGAGAGGGATTTGAAAAGTTTCAATGGGAATGGGAAGAATTGGGACAAAAATTGGAAAATTTTTAAGGGACTTTGAAAAAATTTCAACTGGAATTTTAGCCATTTTTTGATGTGAAATTGTAAACATGTGGCCATGGATTTTGAAAATTCTAGAGAGAATTTTAAAAGCTTCAGGAGAATTTCAACAATTTTGAGAGGGATTTGAAAAGTTTCAATGGGAATGGGAAGAATTGGGACAAAAATTGGAAAATTTTTAAGGGACTTTGAAAAAATTTCAACTGGAATTTTAGCCATTTTTTGACGTGAAATTGTAAACATGTGGACATGGATTTTGAAAATTCTAGAGAGAATTTTAAAAGCTTCAAGAGAATTTCAACAATTTTGAGAGGGATTTGAAAAGTTTCAATGGGAATGGGAAGAATTGGGACAAAAATTGGAAAATTTTTAAGGGACTTTGAAAAAATTTCAACTGGAATTTTAGCCATTTTTTGACGTGAAATTGTAAACATGTGGCCATGGATTTTGAAAATTCTAGAGAGAATTTTAAAAGCTTCAAGAGAATTTCAACAATTTTGAGAGGGATTTGAAAAGTTTCAATGGGAATGGGAAGAATTGGGACAAAAATTGGAAAATTTTTAAGGGACTTTGAAAACATTTCAACTGGAATTTTAGCCATTTTTTGACGTGAAATTGTAAACATGTGGCCATGGATTTTGAAAATTCTAGAGAGAAATTTAAAAGCTTCAAGAGAATTTCAACAATTTTGAGAGGGATTTGAAAAGTTTCAATGGGAATGGGAAGAATTGGGACAAAAATTGGAAAATTTTTAAGGGACTTTGAAAAAATTTCAACTTGAAGTTTAGCAAATTCTTACATGAAATTGTAAACATGTGGACATGGATTTTGAAAATTCTGGAGAGAATTTTAAAAGCTTCAAGAGAATTTCAACAATTTTGAGAGGGATTTGAAAAGTTTCAATGGGAATGGGAAGAATTGGGACAAAAATTGGAAAATTTTTAAGGGACTTTGAAAAAATTTCAACTGGAATTTTAGCCATTTTTTGACATGAAATTGTAAACATGTGGACATGGATTTTGAAAATTCTAGAGAGAATTTTAAAAGCTTCAAGAGAATTTCAACAATTTTTAGAGGGATTTGAAAAGTTTCAATGGGAATGGGAAGAATTGGGACAAAAATTGGCAAATTTTTAAGGGACTTTGAAAAAATTTCAACTGGAATTTTAACAATTTTTTTATGTGAAATTGTAAACATGTGGACATGGATTTTGAAAATTCTAGAGAGAATTTTAAAAGCTTCAAGAGAATTTCAACAATTTTGAGAGGGATTTGAAAAGTTTCAATGGGAATGGGAAGAATTGGGACAAAAATTGGAAAATTTTTAAGGGACTTTGAAAAAATTTCAACTGGAATTTTAGCCATTTTTGACGTGAAATTGTAAACATGTGGCCATGGATTTTGAAAATTCTAGAGAGAATTTTAAAAGCTTCGAGAGAATTTCAACAATTTTGAGAGGGATTTGAAAAGTTTCAATGGGAATGGGAAGAATTGGGACAAAAATTGGAAAATTTTTAAGGGACTTTGAAAAATTTCAGCTGGAATTTTAGCAATTTTTTTACATGAATTTGTAAACATGTGGACATGGATTTTGAAAATTCTAGAGAGAATTTTAAAAGCTTCAAGAGAATTTCAACAATTTTGAGAGGGATTTGAAAAGTTTCAATGGGAATGGAAGAATTGGGACAAAAATTGGAAAATTTTTAAGGGACTTTGAAAAAATTTCAGCTGGAATTTTAGCCATTTTTTGACGTGAAATTGTAAACATGTGGCCATGGATTTTGAAAATTCTAGAGAGAATTTTAAAAGCTTCAAGAGAATTTCAACAATTTGGAGAGGGATTTGAAAAGTTTCAATGGGAATGGGAAGAATTGGGACAAAAATTGGAAAATTTTTAAGGGACTTTGAAAAAATTTCAACTGGAATTTTAGCCATTTTTTGACGTGAAATTGTAAACATGTGGCCATGGATTTTGAAAATTCTAGAGAGAATTTTAAAAGCTTCAACAGAATTTCAACAATTTTGAGAGGGATTTGAAAAGTTTCAGTGGGAATGGAAGAATTGGGACAAAAATTGGAAAATTTTTAAGGGACTTTGAAAAAATTTCAACTGGAATTTTAGCATTTTTTGACGTGAAATTGTAAACATGTGGACATGGATTTTGAAAATTCTAGAGAGAATTTTAAAAGCTTCAACAGAATTTCAACAATTTTGAGAGGGATTTGAAAAGTTTCAATGGGAATGGGAAGAATTGGGACAAAAATTGGAAAATTTTTAAGGGACTTTGAAAAAATTTCAACTGGAATTTTAGCCATTTTTTGACGTGAAATTGTAAACATGTGGCCATGGATTTTGAAAATTCTAGAGAGAATTTTAAAAGCTTCAAGAGAATTTCAACAA
>NW_028117082.1:0-22406 GCF_964273445.1 Streptopelia decaocto
GGGGTCACCCCCCACACGCCCCCTTCGCGCGGTCACGTGGGCGGCGGGGTCGCCATGGTAACGGGGGGGACGCGAGTTCGGGCGCCACCCTTGGTTCGTCCGCACTTCCGGTAGAGGACGGAAGTGATGGACGCAAGGAGCGACGAACCCGGAAGTGGCGGTGCCAGCGGGGCAGAGCGTCGCTATAGGAACCCGTGAGTGGGAGCTGCTGGGTCCCCCCCGAACGCCTGGGTCCCTCCCTGAACGCCTGGGTCCCTTGGGGCACTCCTGGGTCCCTTGGGGCACTCCTGGGTCCCTCCCGAACGCCTGGGTCCCTCCCGGACTCCTGGGTCCCCCCCGAACTCCTGGGTCCCCCCCGAACTCCTGGGTCCCTTGGGGCACTCCTGGGTCCCCTCCCGAACTCCTGGGTCCCCTCCCGAACTCCTGGGTCCCTCCCCGAACTCCTGGGTCCCTCCCCGAACTCCTGGGTCCCTCCCGAACTCCTGGGTCCCCCCCGAACTCCTGGGTCCCTCCCGAACGCCTGGGTCCCTTGGGGCACTCCTGGGTCCCTCCCCCGCACTCCTGGGTCCCTGGGGCACTCCTGGGTCCCTCCCGGACTCCTGGGTCCCTTGGGGCACTCCTGGGTCCCTTGGGGCACTCCTGGGTCCCTCCCGAACGCCTGGGTCCCTCCTGCACTCCTGGGTCCCTCCTGCACTCCTGGGTCCCTTCCCGAACTCCTGGGTCCCTCCCGCACTCCTGGGTCCCTTGGGGCACTCCTGGGTCCCCCCCGGACGCCTGGGTCCCTTGGGGCACTCCTGGGTCCCTTGGGGCACTCCTGGGTCCCCCCCGGACGCCTGGGTCCGCAGGTGCCATGGGGCTGTGCAAGTGTCCCAAGCGCAGGGTGACCAACCTGTTCTGCTTCGAGCACCGAGAGAACGTGTGTGAGCACTGCATGGTCAGCACCCACCAGAAGGTGACTGGGAGGGACTGGGAATGAACTGGGAGGGACTGGGATGGACTGGGAATGGACTGGGAATGGACTGGGAGGGACTGGGAATGAACTGGGAGGGACTGGGAATGAACTGGGAGTGAACTGGGAATGAACTGGGAGGGACTGGGAAGGGACTGGGAGGGACTGGGAGGGACTGGGAATGGACTGGGAGTGAACTGGGAGGGACTGGGAATGGACTGGGATGGACTGGGAATGGACTGGGAGCACTGGGAGGGACTGGGAGGGAATGGACTGGGAGCACTGGGAGGGACCGTGTGTGAGCACTGCATGGTCAGCACCCACCAGAAGGTGACTGGGAGGGACTGGGAGGGACTGGGAATGAACTGGGAGGGACTGGGAATGGACTGGGAGGGACTGGGAATGGACTGGAAATGAACTGGGAGGGACTGGGAATGGACTGGGAGGGACTGGGATGGGACTGGGAGGGACTGGGAGTGAACTGGGAATGAACTGGGAGGGACTGGGAATGAACTGGGAGGGAGTGGGAGGGACTGGGAGTGAACTGGGAGCACTGGGAGGGACCGTGTGTGAGCACTGCATGGTCAGCACCCACCAGAAGGTGACTGGGAGGGACTGGGAATGAACTGGGAGTGAACTGGGAATGAACTGGGAGGGACTGGGAATGAACTGGGATGGACTGGGAATGAACTGGGATGGACTGGGAATGAACTGGGAGGGAGTGGGAGGGACTGGGAGTGAACTGGGAGGGACTGGGAATGGACTGGGAGGGACTGGGAATGAACTGGGATGGACTGGGAATGGACTGGGAATGGACTGGGAGGGACTGGGAGGGACTGGGAATGGACTGGGAGGGACTGGGAATGAACTGGGATGGACTGGGAATGGACTGGGAATGGACTGGGAGGGACTGGGAGGGACTGGGATGGGACTGGGAGGGACTGGGAATGGACTGGGAGGGACTGGGAGGGACTGGGAATGGACTGGGAGGGACTGGGATGGACTGGGAGGGACTGGGAGGGACTGGGAATGGACTGGGAATGGACTGGGAATGGACTGGGAGGGACTGGGAGGGACTGGGAATGGACTGGGAGGGACTGGGATGGACTGGGAGGGACTGGGATGGACTGGGAGGGACTGGGAATGGACTGGGAATGAACTGGGAACACTGGGAGGGACTGGGAGTGAACTGGGAGGGACTGGGAATGGACTGGGAGGGACTGGGAATGGACTGGGAATGAACTGGGAACACTGGGAGGGACTGGGAATGGACTGGGAGGGACTGGGAGGGACTGGGATGGAACTGGGATGGACTGGGAATGGACTGGGATGGACTGGGATGGACTGGGAGGGACTGGGAATGAACTGGGAATGGACTGGGAACACTGGGAGGGACTGGGAGGGACTGGGAATGGACTGGGAATGAACTGGGAGGGACTGGGATGGACTGGGAATGGACTAGGAATGGACTGGGAGGGACTGGGAGTGAACTGGGAATGGACTGGGAATGGACTAGGAATGGACTGGGAGGGACTGGGAGGGACTGGGAATGGACTGGGAATGGACTGGGAACACTGGGAGGGACTGGGAGGGACTGGGAATGGACTGGGAATGGACTGGGAATGGACTGGGAGGGACTGGGAGGGACTGGGAATGGACTGGGAATGGACTGGGAGTGAACTGGGAGTGAACTGGGAGGGACTGGGAGGGACTGGGATGGACTGGGAATGGACTGGGAATGGACTGGGAGGGACTGGGAGGGACTGGGAGGGACTGGGATGGACTGGGATGGACTGGGAATGGACTGGGAGGGACTGGGAGGGACTGGGAATGGACTGGGAATGAACTGGGAACACTGGGAGGGACTGGGAGTGAACTGGGAGTGAACTGGGAATAAACTGGGAATGAACTGGGAGTGACTGGGAATGAACTGGGATGGACTGGGAGTGGACTGGGAATGAACTGGGAGGGACTGGGAATGAACTGGGATGGACTGGGGAGGGACTGGGAGGGACTGGGAGGGACTGGGATGGACTGGGAGGGACTGGGAATGGACTGGGAGGGACTGGGAGTGAACTGGGAATGGACTGGGAATGAACTGGGAGGGACTGGGAATGGACTGGGAGGGACTGGAAGGGACTGGGAATGAACTGGGAGCACTGGGATGGGACTGGGACTGAACTGGGAGCACTGGGAGTGACCATGTGTGAGCACTGCATGGTCAGCACCCACCAGAAGGTGACTGGGAGGGACTGGGATGGACTGGGATGGACTGGGAATGAACTGGGAGGGACTGGGATGGACTGGGAATGGACTAGGAATGGACTGGGAGGGACTGGGAGTGAACTGGGAATGGACTGGGAGGGACTGGGAATGGACTGGGAGGGACTGGGAATGGACTGGGAGTGAACTGGGAGTGAACTGGGAGCACTGGGATGGACTGGGAGGGAACTGGGGGACAATGGGAGCACTGGGAGGTCCATACTGGTCCATACTGGTCCATACTGGTCTGTACTGGTTGCAGTGCGTGGTGCGCTCGTACCTCCAGTGGCTCCAGGACACCGGTCCATACTGGTCCATACTGGTCCATACTGGTTCATATTGCTCTATACTGGTTCATATTGCTCTATACTGGTCCATAGTGGTCCATAGTGGTCCATACTGGTTCATACTGGTTTATACTGGTTTGTACTGGTTGCAGTGCGTGGTGCGCTCGTACCTCCAGTGGCTCCAGGACACTGGGTGTTACTGGTCCATAGTGGTCTATACTGGTTCATATTGCTCTATACTGGTCCATAGTGGTCCATAGTGGTCCATACTGGTTCATACTGGTTTATACTGGTTTGTACTGGTTGCAGTGTGTGGTGCGCTCGTACCTCCAGTGGCTCCAGGACACTGGGTGTTACTGGTCCATAGTGGTCCATAGTGGTCCATAGTGGTCCATAGTGGTCCATACTGGTTCATACTGGTTTATACTGGTTTGTACTGGTTCCAGTGCGTGGTGCGCTCGTACCTCCAGTGGCTCCAGGACAGCGACTACAGCCCCGACTGCCCCCTGTGCCACTCGCCCCTGGGCGACCAGGAGACCGTGCGGCTCGTCTGCTACGGTGGGGACATTGGGGACATTGGGGACATTGGGGACATTGGGGGGGGATATTGGGGGGACATTGGGGGGCTGGGGGTGACATTGCGGGGATACTGGGGTCAATGGGACATCAATGGGATGTCAATGGGACATCAATGGGGTCAATGGGACATCAATGGGGTCAATGGGACATCAATGGGATATCAATGGGACGTCAATGGGACGTCAATGGGGTCAATGGGACGTCAATGGGATCAATGGGACGTCAATGGGATCAATGGGATGTCAATGGGGTCAATGGAGTCAATGGGATCAATGGGACATCAATGGAGTCAATGGGGTCAATGGGACATCAATGGGATCGATGGGACATCAATGGGATCAATGGGACATCAATGGGGACGTGGGGACATCAATGGGATGTCAATGGGACATCAAAGGAATCAATGAGATCAATGAAGTGAGGGGGATCAATGGGACATCAATGGTGTCAATGGGACGTCAATGGGATCAATGGGATGTCAATGGGGTCAATGGAGTCAATGGGATCAATGGGACATCAATGGGGCATCAATGGGGTCAATGGGACATCAATGGGATCAATGGGACATCAATGGGATATCAATGGGATATCAATGGGATATCAATGGGACGTCAATGGGACGTCAATGGGGTCAATGGGACGTCAATGGGATCAATGGGATGTCAATGGGGTCAATGGAGTCAATGGGATCAATGGGACATCAATGGAGTCAATGGGGTCAATGGGACATCAATGGGATCGATGGGACATCAATGGGATCAATGGGACATCAATGGGGACGTGGGGACATCAATGGGATGTCAATGGGACATCAAAGGAATCAATGAGATCAATGAAGTCAGGGGGATCAATGGGACATCAATGGTGTCAATGGGACGTCAATGGGATCAATGGGATGTCAATGGGGTCAATGGAGTCAATGGGATCAATGGGACATCAATGGGATCAATGGAATCAATGGGATATCAATGGGATCAATGGGACATCAGTGGGGTCAATGGAGTCAATGGGATGAATGGGACATCAATGGGGTCAATGGGATCAATGGGACATCAATGGGGTAAATGGAGTCAATGGGATCAGTGGAATCAATGGGACATCAATGGAATCAATGGGGTCAACTGAGTCAATGGGACATCAGTGGGATCAATGGGGTCAGTAGAGTCAATGGGATCAATGGGGCCAATGAGATCAATGGGGTCAATGGGACATCAATGGGGTCAATGGGACATCAATGGGGTCAATGGGATGAATGGGATATCAGTGGGGTAAATGGAGTCAATGGGATCAGTGGAATCAATGGGACATCAATGGAATCAATGGGGTCAATTGAGTCAATGGGACATCAGTGGGATCAATGGGGTCAGTAGAGTCAATGGGATCAATGGGGACAATGAGATCAATGGGGTCAATGGGACATCAGTGGGGTCAATGGAGTCAATGGGATCAATGGAATCAGTGGAGTCAATGGGACGTCAATGGGACATCAATGGGGTCAATGGGACATCAATGGGGTCAATGGGATGAATGGGATATCAGTGGGGTAAATGGAGTCAATGGGATCAGTGGAATCAATGGGACATCAATGGAATCAATGGGGTCAATTGAGTCAATGGGACATCAGTGGGATCAATGGGGTCAGTAGAGTCAATGGGATCAATGGGGCCAATGAGATCAATGGGGTCAATGGGACATCAGTGGGGTCAATGGAGTCAATGGGATCAATGGAATCAGTGGAGTCAATGGGACGTCAATGGGGTTAATGGGATCAATGGGATATCAATGGGGTCAATGGGATCAATGGAATCAGTGGAGTCAATGGGGTCAATGGGACATCAATGGGGTCAATGGAGTCAATGGGGTCAATGGGATCAATGGGGTCAATGGGGTCAATGGAGTCAATGGGGTCAATGGGATCAGTGGAGTCAATGGGATCAATGGAGTCACCGGGGTCAATGGGACATCAATGGGATCAAAGGAATCAATGGGCTGGCAAGTCCCATTGTGAGCCACAGGGGGGGCCTCGAAACCGCTTTTTGTGTTGCTGGGGGTCCCCGAAACCGCTTTTTGTGTTGCGGGGGGTCCCCGAAACCGCCGTTTTTTGCCCCCCAAGACGTGTTCCACTGGGGCTGTGTGTGGGGCCGGGCGCGCGCGCTGCCCCCCATCAATGGGGTCAGTGGGATCAGTGGGATCAATGGGGTCAATGGGATGAATGGGATATCAATGGAGTCAATGGAGTCAATGGGATCAATGGAATCAATGGGGTCAATGGGATGATTGGGACATCAATGGGGTCAATGGAGTCAATGGAATCAGTGGGGTCAATGGAACATCAATGGGATCAATGGGGTCAGTGGGGTCAATGGAATCAATGGGACATCAATGGGGTCAATGGGGTCAATGGAGTCAATGGGATCAATGGAATCAATGGGGTCAATGGGATGAATGAGACATCAATGGGACATCAGTGGGGTCAATGGGACATCAATGGGGTCAATGGGACATCAATGGGATCAATGGGACATCAATTGGACATCAATGGGGTCAGTGGAGCCAATGGGATGAATGGGACATCAATGGGGTTAATGGGATCAATGGGACATCAATGGGGTCAATGGAATCAATGGGATGAATGGGGTCAATGGAGTCAATGGGACATCAGTGGGGTCAATGGAATCAATGGGATCAATGGGACGTCAATGGGACATCAATGGGACATTAATGGGGTCAATGGGACATTAATGGGGTCAATGGGACATTAATGGGGTCAATGGAATCAATGGGATCAATGGAATCAATGGAGTCAGTGGGGTCAATGGGACATCAATGGGGTCAATGGAGTCAATGGGGTCAGTGGGGTCAATGGAATCAATGGGGTCAATGGAGTCAATGAGATCAATGGGGTCAATAGGACATCAATGGGGTCAATGGAGTCAATGAGATCAATGGGGTCAATAGGACATCAATAGGGTCAATGGAGTCAATGGGATATCAATGGGACATCAATGGGACATCAATGCAATCAATGGGGTCAATGGAGTCAATGGGACATCAATGGAATCAATGGGCTGGCAAGTCCCATTGTGAGCCACAGGGGGGGCCTCGAAACCGCTTTTTGTGTTGCTGGGGGTCCCCGAAACCGCTTTTTGTGTTGCCGGGGCTCCTCGAAACCGCTTTTTGTGTTGTGGGGGCTCCCCGAAACCGCTTTTTGCGTTGCCGGGGGTCCCCGAAACCGCTTTTTGTGTTGTGGGGGCTCCCCGAAACCGCTTTTTGTGTTGCGGGGGGTCCCCGAAACCGCTTTTTGTGTTGCGGGGGGTCCCCGAAACCGCCGTTTTTGCCCCCCCAGACGTGTTCCACTGGGGCTGCGTGTGGGGCCGGGCGCGCGCGCTGCCCCCCCGCACGGCCCCCGCCGGCCACCGCTGCCCCACGTGTGGGGGGCCCCTGTTCCCGCCCCCCAACCTGGAGGGGCCCGTGGCCGCCGCCCTCCGGACCCGCTTAAGCTCCGCCCCCTGGGCCCGGGCCGGCCTGGGGCTGCCCGCGGTGGGTACACCAGTAACCCCCAGTACGTCCCAGTAAACCCCAGTTACCTCCCAGTGTCCTCCCAGTGCCCTCCCAGTACATCCCAGTAACCCCCAGTTACCTCCCAGTGCCTCCCAGTAACCCCCAGTTACCTCCCAGTAACCCCCAGTAACCCCCAGTTACCTCCCAGTAACCCCCAATTACGTCCCAGTACATCCCAGTCCATCCCAGTTACCTCCCAGTTACCTCCCAGTTACCTCCCAGTTACCTCCCAGTTACCTCCCAGTTACCTCCCAGTAACGCCCAGTTACCTCCCAGTAACCCCCAGTTATCTCCCAGTAACCCCCAGTGTCTCCCAGTGCCCTCCCAGTAAGCCCCAGTTACCTCCCAGTACATCCCAGTAACCCCCAGTTATCTCCCAGTAACCCCCAGTTATCTCCCAGTCCATCCCAGTAACCCCCAGTTACCTCCCAGTGCCTCCCAGTAACCCCCAGTAACCCCCAGTTACCTCCCAGTAACGCCCAGTTACCTCCCAGTAACCCCCAGTTACCTCCCAGTGCCTCCCAGTAACCCCCAGTAATCCCCAGTTACCTCCCAGTGCCTCCCAGTAACCCCCAGTTATCTCCCAGTGACTTCCAGTCCATCCCAGTAACCCCCAGTTACCTCCCAGTGTCTCCCAGTAACCCCCAGTAACCCCCAGTTACCTCCCAGTAACCCCCAGTTACCTCCCAGTAACGCCCAGTTACCTCCCAGTTACCTCCCAGTAACCCCCAGTTACCTCCCAGTAACGCCCAGTTACCTCCCAGTTACCTCCCAGTAACCCCCAGTTACCTCCCAGTGCCTCCCAGTAACCCCCAGTTACCTCCCAGTGACTTCCAGTCCATCCCAGTAACCCCCAGTTACCTCCCAGTGTCTCCCAGTACATCCCAGTCCATCCCAGTTACCTCCCAGTGTCTCCCAGTGCCCTCCCAGTTACCTCCCAGTAACCCCCAGTTACCTCCCAGTAACCCCCAGTTATCTCCCAGTGCCTCCCAGTAACCCCCAGTTATCTCCCAGTAACCCCCAGTTATCTCCCAGTGCCTCCCAGTTCCCCCCCAGTTCCCTCCCAGTTTGTCCCAGTCCATCCCAGTTCCCTCCCAGTTCCCTCCCAGTTCCCCCCCAGTTCATCCCAGTTCCCCCCCAGTTCATCCCAGTGCCTCCCAGTTCATCCCAGTGCCTCCCAGTTCATCCCAGTTCATCCCAGTTCATCCCAGTTCCCTCCAGTTCCCTCCCAGTCCCTCCCAGTCCCCCCCAGTTCATCCCAGTTCATCCCAGTTCCCCCCAGTAACCCCCAGTCCCCCCCAGTCCTTCCCAGTTCATCCCAGTTCCCTTCCAGTGTCTCCCAGTTCCCTCCCAGTCCCTCCCAGTTCCCTCCCAGTCCCTCCCAGTCCCCCCCAGTTCCCTCCCAGTTTGTCCCAGTTCCCTCCCAGTCCCTCCCAGTTCATCCCAGTTCATCCCAGTTCATCCCAGTCCATCCCAGTTCCCTTCCAGTGTCTCCCAGTCCCCCCCAGTTCATCCCAGTTCATCCCAGTTCATCCCAGTCCCTCCCAGTCCCTCCCAGTTCATCCCAGTTCATCCCAGTTCATCCCAGTTCATCCCAGTTCCCCCCAGTAACCCCCAGTCCTTCCCAGTCCTTCCCAGTCCATCCCAGTTCCCTTCCAGTGTCTCCCAGTCCCTCCCAGTTCATCCCAGTTCCCCCCCAGTCCCCCCCAGTTCATCCCAGTTCATCCCAGTCCCCCCCAGTCCATCCCAGTCCATCCCAGTTCCCTTCCAGTGTCTCCACCAGTCCCCCCCAGTCCCCCCCAGTCCCTCCCAGTCCCTCCCAGTCCCTCCCAGTCCATCCCAGTCCCTCCCAGTTCATCCCAGTCCCCCCCAGTCCCCCCCAGTCCCCCCCAGTCCCCCCCAGTCCCCCCCAGTCCATCCCAGTTCATCCCAGTTGCCCCCCAGTAACCCCCAGTTCCCCCCCAGTTCATCCCAGTTCATCCCAGTCCCTCCCAGTCCCTCCCAGTTCATCCCAGTTCCCCCCCAGTCCCCCCCAGTCCCTCCCAGTCCCTCCCAGTTCCCCCCATACTCGGGGTCCCCAATATTGGGGTGACCCCCCCCCCTCCCCCCCCATTCAGCTTCCGGACCAGGGGCCCGATCCTGAGGACCCGCCCGCCGGGGGATGGGCCGGTGAGCCCCCAAATCCCCCCAAAAATCACCCCGGGGACCCCAAAATCTCACCCGGGGACCCCAAAATGTGACCCTGGGACCCCAAAAATGGGGGGGACCCCAAAATGGGGACCCTGGGGACCCCAAAATCCCCCCAAATCGCCCCCAAATTGGACCCTGGGACCCCAAAAATGAGACTCTGGGACTCTAAAAATGGGGGGGACCCCAAAATTGGGACCCTGGGGACCCCAATAATAAGAACCTGGGACCCCAGAAATGGGGGGGACCCCAAAATTGGGACCAAATAATGGGGGGGACCCCAAAAATAGGACCCTGGGACCCCAATAATGAGACCCTGGGACCCCAAATATGGGGGGGACCCCAAAATTGGGACCCTCAGAATGGGGGGGACCCCAATAATGAGACTCTGGGACCCCAAAAATGGGGAGGACCCCAAAATTGGGACCCTAAGAATGGGGGGGACCCCAACAATAGGACCCTGGGGACCCCCATAATAAGACCCTGGGACCCCAGAAATGGGGGGACCCCAAAATTGGGACCCAAATAATGGGGGGGACCCCAAAAATAGGACCCTGGGGACCCCAAAAATGGGGAGGACCCCAAAATTGGGACCCTAAGAATGGGGGGGCCCCCAATAATGAGACCCTGGGGACCCCAAAAATGGGGGGGACCCCAAAATTGGGACCCTAAGAATGGGGTCGACCCCAACAATAGGACCCTGGGGACCCCCATAATAAGACCCTGGGACCCCAGAAATGGGGGGGACCCCAAAATTGGGACCCTAAGAATGGGGTGGACCGCAATAATGAGACTCTGGGACCCCAAAAATGTGGGGGACCCCAAAATTGGGACCCTCAGAATGGGGGGGACCCCAACAATAGGACCCTGGGGACCCCCATAATAAGACCCTGGGACCCCAAAAATGGGGGGGACCCCAAAATTGGGACCCTGGGGGCCCCAATAATAAGACCCTGGGACCCCAAAAATGGGGAGGACCCCAAAATTGGGACCCAAATAATGGGGGGGACCCCAATAATGAGACCCTGGGGACCCCAAAAATGGGGGGGACCCCAAAATTGGGACCCTAAGAATGGGGTCGACCCCAACAATAGGACCCTGGGGACCCCCATAATAAGACCCTGGGACCCCAGAAATGGGGGGGACCCCAAAATTGGGACCCAAATAATGGGGGGGACCCCAATAATGAGACCCTGGGGACCCCAAAAATGGGGGGGACCCCAAAATTGGGACCCTGGGGGCCCCAATAATGAGACTCTGGGACCCCAAAAATGGGGAGGACCCCAAAATTGGGACCCAAATAATGGGGGGGACCCCAATAATGAGACCCTGGGGACCCCAAAAATGTGGGGGGACCCCAAAACCAATGGGGGGTTCCCCCCCCCCCCCTTGTTTTCCAGCCCCCCCGGAGCCGCCCCCCCGCCCCTCCCCCCCCCAACACGCCGTGGTGCACATGGGGGGAGGGGCCCCCGCGCTGCTGGGTGAGATGTGGGGCGGGACCCCCAAGTGTGGGGCTGGGGGCGGTCGCTATGGGGCTGGGGGGTCGCTATGGGGCGGGACCCCCAAGTGTGGGGCTGGGGGGGTCGCTATGGGGTGGGACCCCCAAGTGTGGGGCTGGGGGGGGGTCGCTATGGGGCGGGACCCCCAAGTGTGGGGCTGGGGGGGGGTCGTTATGGGGCTGGGACCACAATATCAGGCTGGGGGAGGTTCACTATGGGGCGGGACCCACAAGTGTGGGGCTGGGAGACCAATATGGGGCTGGGGGGTCGCTATGGGGCTGGGACCCCAATATGGGGCTGGGGGCATTGCTATGGGGCTGGGAGGCAAATATGGGGCTGGGGAGTTGCTATGGGGCTGGGACCCCCAAGTATGGGGCTTGTTCCCCAGTATGGGGCTGGGGGGGTCACTATGGGGCTGGGACCCCCAAGTGTGGGGCTGGGAGGGTCGCTATGGGGCTGGGACCCCCAAGTGTGGGGCTGGGTGTTCACTATGGGGCTGGGAGGCAAATATGAGGCTGGGGGGTCACTATGGGGCTGGGACCCCCAAGTGTGGGGCTGGGGGGCCACTATGGGTCTGGGACCCCCAAGTGTGGGGCTGGGGGTTCGCTATGGGTCTGGGACCCCCAAGTGTGGGGCTGGGGGGGTCGCGATGGGTCTGGGACCACAATATGGGTCTGTGACCCCCAAGTGTGGGGCTGGGGGGTCACTATGGGGCTGGACCCCCCAGGCTCGGGCCCCCGGAAGCCACTTGTGGGGCAGAGGAACCGGGACCCCCAAGAACACGAGGACGATAAATACGGGAAGAGGAAAAGCTGGGGGCTGCCCCCCCGCACCAGGTGCCACTTGGGGGGCACTTGTGGGGTTGGGGGGACACTTGGGGGGCACTTATGGGGCTGGGGGGGACACTTGTGGGGAGACTTGGGGTCAATGGGGGGCACTTGTGGGGCACTTGGGGGGCTGAGAGGGTCACTTGGGGGGGCACTGTGGGTCACTTATGGGTCTCTGTGGGTCGCTATGGGTCACTTATGGGTCACTGTGGGTCACTATGGGTCACTGTGGGTCACTTATGGGTTGCTGTGGGTCTCTATGGGTCACTTATGGGTCACTGTGGGTCACTTATGGGTCACTGTGGGTTGCTGTGGGTCACTTGTGGGTCGCTGGGGGTCACTTATGGGTCACTTATGGGTCGCTGTGGGTCACTTATGGGTCGCTGTGGGTCACTAAGGGGTCGCTATGGGTCACTGTGGGTCACTTATGGGTCGCTGTGGGTCACTAAGGGGTCGCTATGGGTCACTGTGGGTCACTTATGGGTCACTGTGGGTCACTTATGGGTCGCTGTGGGTCACTAAGGGGTCGCTATGGGTCACTGTGGGTCACTAATGGGTTGGTATGGGTCACTTATGGGTCGCTGTGGGTCACTAAGGTGTCACTATGGGTCACTGTGGGTCACTTATGGGTCGCTGTGGGTCACTAAGGTGTCACTGTGGGTCACTATGGGTCACTTGTGGGTCACTTATGGGTCACTTATGGGTCGCTGTGGGTCACTGTGGGTCACTATGGGTCACTATGGGTCACTTATGGGTCGCTGTGGGTCACTAAGGTGTCACTGTGGGTCACTATGGGTCACTAATGGGTCGCTGTGGGTCACTTATGGGTCGCTGTGGGTCACTAAGGGGTCACTGTGGGTCACTGTGGGTCACTTATGGGTCACTGTGGGTCACTATGGGTCACTTATGGGTCGCTGGGGGTCACTAAGGGGTCGCTATGGGTCACTGTGGGTCACTTATGGGTCACTGTGGGTCACTTATGGGTCGCTGTGGGTCACTAAGGTGTCACTGTGGGTCACTATGGGTCACTTATGGGTTGCTGGGGGTCACTTATGGGTCACTTATGGGTCGCTGTGGGTCACTAAGGGGTCGCTATGGGTCACTGTGGGTCACTTATGGGTCACTATGGGTCACTTATGGGTCGCTGGGGGTCACTATGGGTCACTTATGGGTCGCTATGGGTCACTTATGGGTCTCTATGGGGCGGTTGCAGGTGCTGGCCCCGCGCTGCCCCCCGGTGGCCGCTGGTGGCGCTGCTGCTGCTGCTCCTGCTGGGGGCGCTGGGGGGCTGGGGGGGCGTGGCCGAGCCCGGAAGGGGCGGGGCCGAGCCCGCCCTGCTGCCCCTCCCCCAGGTGCCCGTGGGGCACTGACCCCGCCCACCGGAAATGGAGCCACACCCCCCCAAACCCCCACACACCCCCGGTGGGGTGGGGGGGCGTGGCCTCGCTGGGGTGGGCGGGGCTTGTGCTGCCACTGGGAATAAAGGGGGCGTGGTCACCAAGTTGTGGGTGTGGCCTCGTGGTTGGGGGCGTGGCCTCGTGGTTGGGGGCGGGGTTTGTGTGGTTGCTGTGAACACGCCCACTGGGAATAAAAGGGGCGTGGTCTTGATATTGTGGGTGTGGTCTTGGCATTGGGGGCGTGGCCTAGAATTTGTGGGTGGGGCTTGTGTGGTCAATGTGGCTCCACCCACTGGAATTAAGGGGCGTGGTCTTGGCTTTGTGGGTGTGGTCCTTTATTTGGGGGTGTGGCCTCATTGGGGGAGGGGTTTGTGAGGTCAATGTGGCTCCGCCCACTGGATATAGAGGAGGCGTGGTCTCTGCATTGGGGCGTGGCCTCGTCATTGTGGGCGGGGCTTCTGCCGTCAATGTGGCTCCACCCACCGGCAATAAAACCTGGGGGTGTGGCCTTGTCATTGTGGGCGGGGTCTCATTACTGTGGGCGTGGCCTCGTTGCTGTGGGCGTGGCCTCGTTGCTGTGGGCGGGGCCTCATTACTGTAGGCGTGGCCTCGTTGTTGTGGGCGGGGCCTCATTATTGTGGGCATGGCCGCGTTGTTATGGGTGGGGTCTCATCACTGTGGGCGTGGCCTCGTTGTTGTGGGTGGAGTCTCATGATTGTGGGCGTGGCCTCGTTGTTATGGGCGGGGTCTCATTACTGTGGGCGTGGCCTCATTACTGTAGGTGTGGCCTCGTTGTTGTGGGCGGGGTCTCATTACAGTGGGTGTGGCCTCATTGTTATGGGCGGGGTTTCATCACTGTGGGCGTGGCCTCCTTGTTGTGGGCGTGGTCTCACTACTGTGGGCGTGGCCTCGCGTTTGTGGGCGGGGTCTCACCCCCCCCCCCATCCCCCCAGTTCCGTCACTGGTGCCATTTTCTCTTTATTGAGCCCCAGGGGGGGCTGAACTGGGACAAACTGGGATCCCCCCCCTCCCCCATAACCCCCCCCCCATCTCCTCCCCTCCCCCCACCCGGGGGGGCTCCCAGCGCCCCTCCCCCGCTCCCCAGATTGGGGTCATGGCGGGGATGGACCCAGGCGTCCGGGAGGGGACCCAGGCGTCCGGGAGGGGACCCAGGCATCCGGGAGGGACCCAGGCGTCCGGGAGGGGACCCAGGCATCCGGGAGGGGACCCAGGCATCCGGGAGGGGACCCAGGTGTCCGGGAGGGACCCAGGCGTCCGGGAGGGGACCCAGGCATCCGGGAGGGACCCAGGCGTCCGGGAGGGACCCAGGCGTCCGGGAGGGGACCCAGGCATCCGGGAGGGGACCCAGGCGTCCGGGAGGGGACCCAGGCGTCCGGGAGGGGACCCAGGCGTCCGGGCAGCAGCAGGAAGGGGGGGGCGGGGCCCCCTCAGAAGCTCACCAGTGTGTAGACCATACTGGGAGCAATGGGACCAGTATGGACCAGTAGCTCCCAGTTCAATCCCAGTGCCCCCCAGTGCCCCCAAACCCCCCAAGTCTCCCCCAATCCCCCTCCCCAGTCCCTCCCAGTCCACCCCAGTCCATCCCAGTCCATCCCAGTCCATCCCAGTCCATCCCAGTCAATCCCAGTCTACCCCAGTCTATCCCAGTCTACCCCAGTCAATCCCAGTCAATCCCAGTCTATCCCAGTCTACCCCAGTCCATCCCAGTCCATCCCAGTCCATCCCAGTCAATCCCAGTCTACCCCAGTCTATCCCAGTCTACCCCAGTCAATCCCAGTCAATCCCAGTCTACCCCAGTCTATCCCAGTCTACCCCAGTCAATCCCAGTCAATCCCAGTCTATCCCAGTCTACCCCAGTCAATCCCAGTCAATCCCAGTCAATCCCAGTCTATCCCAGTCTACCCCAGTCCATCCCAGTCAATCCCAGTCAATCCCAGTCTATCCCAGTCAATCCCAGTCTACCCCAGTCAATCCCAGTCAATCCCAGTCAATCCCAGTCTATCCCAGTCAATCCCAGTCAATCCCAGTCAATCCCAGTCTACCCCAGTCAATCCCAGTCAATCCCAGTCTACCCCAGTCTATCCCAGTCAATCCCAGTCAATCCCAGTCAATCCCAGTCAATCCCAGTCTACCCCAGTCTACCCCAGTCAATCCCAGTTCAATCCCAGTCCATCCCACTCCATCCCAGTTCAATCCCAGTCTACCCCAGTCAATCCCAGTCAATCCCAGTCCATCCCAGTTCAATCCCAGTGCCCCCCAGTGCCCCCAAACCCCCCCAAATCCCCCCCAAACCCCCCCAAATCCCCCCCAATCCCCCTCCCCAGTTCCCCCCAGTCCATCCCAGTCTATCCCAGTCTATCCCAGTCCATCCCAGTCCATCCCAGTCCATCCCAGTCTACCCCAGTCAATCCCAGTCTACCCCAGTCTACCCCAGTCTACCCCAGTCTATCCCAGTCCATCCCAGTCCATCCCAGTCTACCCCAGTCAATCCCAGTCAATCCCAGTCTACCCCAGTCTACCCCAGTCTACCCCAGTCAATCCCAGTCAATCCCAGTCAATCCCAGTCCATCCCAGTCTACCCCAGTCTACCCCAGTCTATCCCAGTTCAATCCCAGTCTACCCCAGTCAATCCCAGTCTACCCCAGTCTACCCCAGTCAATCCCAGTCAATCCCAGTCAATCCCAGTCTACCCCAGTCCATCCCAGTCTACCCCAGTCTATCCCAGTCTATCCCAGTCCATCCCAGTTCAATCCCAGTCTACCCCAGTCAATCCCAGTCTACCCCAGTCTACCCCAGTCAATCCCAGTCAATCCCAGTCAATCCCAGTCAATCCCAGTCCATCCCAGTCTACCCCAGTCTACCCCAGTCTATCCCAGTCCATCCCAGTTCAATCCCAGTCTACCCCAGTCCATCCCAGTCTACCCCAGTCTACCCCAGTCAATCCCAGTCCATCCCAGTTCAATCCCAGTGCCCCCCAGTGCCCCAACCCCCCCCAAATCCCCCCCAATCCCCCTCCCCAGTTCCCCCCAGTCTATCCCAGTCTATCCCAGTCCATCCCACTCCATCCCAGTTCAATCCCAGTCTACCCCAGTCTATCCCAGTCAATCCCAGTCTACCCCAGTCAATCCCAGATCAATCCCAGTCCATCCCACTCCATCCCAGTTCAATCCCAGTCTACCCCAGTCAATCCCAGTCAATCCCAGTTCAATCCCAGTGCCCCCAAACCCCCCCAAACCCCCCCAAATCCCCCCCAATCCCCCTCCCCAGTTCCCCCCAGTCTATCCCAGTCTATCCCAGTCTATCCCAGTTCAATCCCAGTCTACCCCAGTCTATCCCAGTCAATCCCAGTCAATCCCAGTCTACCCCAGTCTACCCCAGTCAATCCCAGATCAATCCCAGTCCATCCCAGTCCATCCCAGTTCAATCCCAGTCTACCCCAGTCAATCCCAGTCAATCCCAGTCCATCCCAGTTCAATCCCAGTGCCCCCAAACCCCCCCAAACCCCCCCAAATCCCCCCCAATCCCCCTCCCCAGCCCCCCCCAGTCCCCCCCAGTCTATCCCAGTCTACCCCAGTCTATCCCAGTCAATCCCAGTCAATCCCAGTCTACCCCAGTCTACCCCAGTCAATCCCAGTTCAATCCCAGTCAATCCCAGTCAATCCCAGTCTATCCCAGTCTACCCCAGTCTACCCCAGTCCATCCCAGTTCAATCCCAGTGCCCCCCAGTGCCCCAAACCCCCCCAAATCCCCTCCAATCCCCCTCCCCAGTTCCCCCCAGTCTCTCCCAGTCTCTCCCAGTCCATCCCAGTGCTCCCAGTACCTGTACAGGTAGTAGAAGAAGGACAGGAGGTAGAAGGCCAGCTTGCACCAGGCCTCCTTCTGGCAATAGGCCAGGATGTCGGCGTCCATGATGGAGACGGCGTCGAAGATCCCGTCGGAGCCATCGGCCGGGCGGTGGAAGTACCTGGGGACGTTGGGGACAATGGGGACGTTGGGGACAATGGGGGCGATGGGGGCAATGGGGGCGATGGGGGCAATGGGGGCATTGGGGGCATTGGGGACATTGGGGACGTCAGGGGCAATGGGGGTGATGGGGACAATGGGGGCAATGGGGGCGATGGGGACATTGGGGGCAATGAGGACAATGGGGGCAATGGGGACATGGGGGGCAATGGGGACATTGGGGGCGATGGGGGCGATGGGGACAATGGGGGACATAGGGACATTAGGGACAATGGGGGGATATGGGGACATTGGGGACATTGGGTGGATATTATGGGGACATGGGGAACATGGGGGTCATTGGGGACATGGGGGGACATGGGGACATGGGGGGGAAATGGGGACATGGGGGGCAATGGGGGCGATGGGGACATTGGGGGCAATGGGGACATTGGGGGCAATGGGGACATGGGGGGCAATGGGGACATTGGGGGCGATGGGGGCAATGGGGGCAATGGGGACAATGGGGGCAATGGGGACATTGGGGACAATGGGGACGTTGGGGACATTTGGGACAATGGGGGCGATGGGGGCGATGGGGACAATGGGGACATTGGGGACAATGGGGACATTGGGGACAATGGGGGCGATGGGGGCAATGGGGGCGATGGGGGCAATGGGGGTGATGGGGGCGATGGGGACATTGGGGGCAATGGGGACATGGGGGGCAATGGGGGCATTGGGGACAATGGGGACATTTGGGACAATGGGAGCGATGGGGGCGATGGGGGTGATGGGGGCAATGGGGGCAATGGGGGCAATGGGGGGATATGGGGACATTGGGGGCAATGGGGACAATGGGGGCAATGGGGGCAATGGGGACATTGGGGACATTGGGGGCAATGGGGACAATGGGGGTGATGGGGACATTGGGGCAATGGGGACAATGGGGGCGATGGGGACATGTCCCCCATGTCCCCATTACCCCCATTGTCCCCAATGTCCTCCCATGTCCCCCCATGTCCCCAATGACCCCTATGTCCCACATATCCCATAATATCCACCCATTGTCCCCATTGTCCCCATTGCCCCCAATGTCCCCATTGCTCCTAATGCCCCAATGTCCCCGTTGACCCCAATGTCCCCATTGCCCCAATGTCCCCATGTCCCCAATGACCCCCATGTCCCCCATATCCCCATAATATCCACCCAATGTCCCCATTGTCCCAATGTCCCCATATCCCCCCATTGTCCCTAATGTCCCTATGTCCCCCATTGTCCCCAATGTCCCCATTGCCCCCAATGTCCCCATTGCCCCCAATGCCCCCATTGTCCCCAATGTCCCCATTGTCCCCAATGTCCCCAATGTCCCCATTGTCCCCATTGTCCCCATCGCCCCCAATGTCCCCAATGTCCCCATTGCCCCCCAATGTCCCCATTGTCCCCATCGCCCCCATTGCTCCCAATGTGCCCATTGCCCCCAATATCCCCATTGTCCCCATTGCCCCAATGTCCCCATTGCCCCCATTGTCCCCAATGTCCCCATTGCCCCCAATGTCCCCATTGCCCCCCATTGTCCCTAATGTCCCCAATGTCCCCATTGTCCCCATTGCCCCCATCGCCCCCAATGTCCCCATTGCCCCCCATTGCCCCCCAATGTCCCCATTGTCCCCATTGTCCCCAATGTCCCCATTGCCCCCAATATCCCCATTGTCCCCAATGTCCCCAATGTCCCCACTGCTCCCAGTGTCCCCATCGCCCCCAATGTCCCCATCGCCCCCATTGGCCCCATTGACCCCAAAGTCCCCATTGTCCCCAATGTCCCCACTGCTCCCAGTGTCCCGATTGCCCCCAATGTCCCCATTGCCCCCATTGTCCCCAAAGTCCCCATTGCCCCCATTGTCCCCAAAGTCCCCATTGCCCCCAATATCCCCATTGCCCCCATTGTCCCCAAAGTCCACAATGCCCCCATTGTCCCCAAAGTCCCCATTGCCCCCATTGTCCCCAATGTCCCCTGTCACCTCCAGAGGTGGTAGAGCAGCAGCGGCAGGTTGAGCCCCAGCGTCACCCACTCGGCCGCGCACAGGAACATGAGGCAGAAGAGCCCGTGGATGCAATACTCGGGCACCACCAGCTGGGGGCGCCCTCACACCCTCAGGACACGCCCCCTGGCGCAAGCCACGCCCCCTTTCCCCAAGCCACACCCCCCTTCCCCCACCGTTTTCCCAAGCCGCGCCCCCCTCCGCCACATCCCATTAGTGCCAATGAGCCGCAGTAGCGCCAATGTGCCCTATAGGCAACGCCCCCTTTCCCCAAGCCACGCCCCCTTTCCCCAAGCCACGCCCCCTTTCCCCAAGCCACGCCCTCCCATTGCTCCATTAGCGGCAATGAGCCCCAATGGCCACGCCCCCCAATGAGCCCCCCACAGAGGCCACGCCCCCCCGGGCTCTGTTAAGGACAATGAGCCCTAGAGACCACGCCCCCTCCGCGGCCACGCCCCCTCATAGACCACGCCCCCTCCCAGTGCTCTATTGGGGATAATGAGCTCGATAGACCACGCCCCTTTAATGGCCACACCCCCCCCGGCGACCACGCCCCCTTAGGGGCAATGAGCCCTAAAGGCCCCGCCCCCGGGTGGCCACGCCCCCTTCGCAGCTATGTACCCGATTGGCCACACCCATTTCGTTGCCACGCCCCCTCCCTAAGGCCCCGCCCCCTCCACAGTTTCCTATTGGGGCAGTGAGCCCTATAGGCCACACCCCCTTCATGGCCACGCCCCCTTTGCCAAGCCACGCCTCCCCCGCAGTGCCCCATTAGGGTCAATGAGCCCTTTAGGCCACGCCCCCTCCCTTCAGGCTCCACCCACCTCCCCAACCCAGTTCCCGCCCCCTGGTGGAGAATGGGGGGAATTAAAGGGTCCCAGGGGGCTTTTTGGGGTGCCGGGGGGGGGATTTTGGGGTCCTGGGGGTTTTTTTGGGGTCCCGGGGGGTTTTTGGGGGTCCCCGGTGCGTTTTTTGGGCTCCCATGGGGGGATTTTGGGGTCCCATGGGGGATTTTGGGGGGTCGGCCCCCTCCCCACCTTGCGCAGGAGGCAGCAAATGCGCTCGATGTTCTTCAAGCGTTCGCGCTGGGGGGGGGAGGGGAGGAAATGGGGGGGTCAGGGGGGTCCCCAAAATTTGGGCGGGGGAGGGGGGTGTCCCTAGATATACCCCCGGACGCCTGGGTCCCTCCTGAATAACCACCCCCCCCGGACGCCTGGGTCCCCCAGAGACCCCCCCCCCCCCGGACGCCTGGGTCCCTCCACCCGGACGCCTGGGTCCCCCACAGACCCCCCTCCCGGACACCTGGGTCCCTCCCCCCGAACGCCTGGGTCCCCCAGAGACCCCCCACCCGGACGCCTGGGTCCCTGCCCCCGAACGCCTGGGTCCCTCCATGGGGGGGTCCCGGACACTTGGGTCCCTCCACCCGGACGCCTGGGTCCCCCCTCCCGGACGCCTGGGTCCCCCAGTTACCCCCACCCGGACGCCTGGGTCCCTCCACCCGGACGCCTGGGTCCCCTTGAGATCCCTCCCAGACGCCTGGGTCCCTTTCCCCGAATGCCTGGGTCCCTCTGAGACCCCCCCCCGCCCGGACGCCTGGGTCCCTCCCCCCGGACGCCTGGGTCCCCTCGCAGCATTGAGGGAGCTTCCCGGACGCCTGGGTTCTCTCCTTGGTGGTGGGGGGGGGCGGGGGACCAGGAATGGGGTCGGGGGGAGGGGCAGCTCCCGGACGCCTGGGTCCCTCCTCCCCGACCCCGTTTTTCTTTGGGGGGGGCTATAAATAGACACCGACCTCGATTTCTCCCACCCCTTCCCCCCTCCCCCCCCAACCCGGACGCCTGGGTTCCCCCCCCCCACGCAGGAGGGGGAGGGGGGGATGGGGGTCAAGGGCACCCGGACGCCTGGGTCCTTTTAATCAGGGGGGGTCCCCGGACGCCTGGGTCCCTCCAATGGGGGGGGTCCCCGGATGCCTGGGTCCATGTTTGGGGGGGGGTCCCCGGACGCCTGGGTCCCTCCAATGTGGGGGTCCCCGGACGCCTGGGTCCCTTTAATCAGGGGGGTCCCCGGATGCCTGGGTCCCTCCAATGGGGGGGTCCCCGGACGCCTGGGTCCCTCCCGGACACCTGGGTCCCTCCAATGGGGGGGGCCCCCGGACGCCTGGGTCCATGTTTTGGGGGGATTCCCGGACGCCTGGGTCCCTCCAATGGGGGGGTCCCCGGACGCCTGGGTCCCTCCCGGACGCCTGGGTCCCTCCAATGTGTGTGTGGGGGGGGTCCCCGGATTCCTGGGTCCATAGGGGTTTGGGGTCCATATTTTGGGGGGTTTTGGGGGTCCCGGGTTGGGAGGCGGGGGGGGGTTGGGGGTCCCGGACGCCTGGGTCCCTCCCGGACGCCTGGGTCCCTCCCGGACGCCTGGGTCCTCACCGCGCGGGCGGGGTTCCCCTGGTCAATGGGGTTCTTGAAGTCGGTGCGGAGCTCGTCAAAGGCGATGATCTAATTGGGGGGGGGACACACGTGAGGGGACCCAGGCGTCCGGGGAACCCCCCCCCCCCCATAAATACCCGGACGCCTGGGTCCCGTTTAATGGGGGAAGGGAGCGGCCCGGACGCCTGGGTCCCCTGAATAATGGAGGGAGAACAGGGTTCCCTTTAAGGGGGGGGGCGCCCGGATGCCTGGGTCCCCTTTAAGCAGGGCGGGGGGTCCCGGCCGCCTGGGTCCCCCAAATAAAGCGGGGGGGGGAGTCACCGAACTCCTGGGTCCCCTAAATAAAGGCAGGGAGCACCCCGAACGCCTGGGTCCCCTTTAAGTGGGGAGGGGGGTACTCGGACGCCTGGGTCCCCTTTAATTGGGGTTCACC
>NW_028117081.1:0-46762 GCF_964273445.1 Streptopelia decaocto
AGTCTGGAGAATGGAAGAATTGGGACAAAAATTGGAAAATTTTTAAGGGACTTTGAAAAAATTTCAACTGGAATTTTAGCCGTTTTTTTATGTGAAATTGTAAACATGTGGCCATGGATTTTGAAAATTCTAGAGAGAATTTTAAAAGCTTCAAGAGAATTTCAACAATTATGAGAGGGATTTGAAAAGTTTCAATGGGAATGGGAAGAATTGGGACAAAAATTGGAAATTTTTTAAGGGACTTTGAAAAAATTTCAACTGGAATTTTAGCCATTTTTTGACGTGAAATTGTAAACATGTGGACATGGATTTTGAAAATTCTAGAGAGAATTTTAAAAGCTTCAAGAGAATTTCAGCAATTTTGAGAGGGATTTGAAAAGTTTCAATGGGAATGGGAAGAATTGGGACAAAAATTGGAAAATTTTTAAGGGACTTTGAAAAAATTTCAACTGGAATTTTAGCCATTTTTTGACGTGAAATTGTAAACATGTGGCCATGGATTTTGAAAATTCTAGAGAGAATTTTAAAAGCTTCAAGAGAATTTCAACAATTTTGAGAGGGATTTGAAAAGTTTCAATGGGAATGGGAAGAATTGGGACAAAAATTGGAAAATTTTTAAGGGACTTTGAAAAAATTTCAGCTGGAATTTTAGCAATTTTTTTATGTGAAATTGTAAACATGTGGACATGGATTTTGAAAATTCTAGAGAGAATTTTAAAAGCTTCAAGAGAATTTCAGCAATTTTGAGAGGGATTTGAAAAGTTTCAATGGGAATGGGAAGAATTGGGACAAAAATTGGAAAATTTTTAAGGGACTTTGAAAAAATTTCAGCTGGAATTTTAGCAATTTTTTGACGTGAAATTGTAAACATGTGGACATGGATTTTGAAAATTCTGGAGAGAGTTTTAAAAGCTTCAAGAGAATTTCAGCAATTTTGAGAGTGATTTGAAAAGTTTCAATGGGAATGGGAAGAATTGGGACAAAAATTGGAAATTTTAAGGGACTTTGAAAAAATTTCAACTGGAATTTTAGCCATTTTTTGACGTGAAATTGTAAACATGTGGCCATGGATTTTGAAAATTCTAGAGAGAATTTTAAAAGCTTCAACAGAATTTCAACAATTTTGAGAGGGATTTGAAAAGTTTCAATGGGAATGGGAAGAATTGGGACAAAAATTGGAAAATTTTTAAGGGACTTTGAAAAAATTCAACTGGAATTTTAGCCATTTTTTGACGTGAAATTGTAAACATGTGGACATGGATTTTGAAAATTCTAGAGAGAATTTAAAAGCTTCAAGAGAATTTCAACAATTTTGAGAGGGATTTGAAAAGTTTCAATGGGAATGGGAAGAATTGGGACAAAAATTGGAAAATTTTTAAGGGACTTTGAAAAAATATCAACTGGAATTTTAGCCATTTTTTGACGTGAAATTGTAAACATGTGGACATGGATTTTGAAAATTCTAGAGAGAATTTTAAAAGCTTCAACAGAATTTCAAAAATTTTGAGAGGGATTTGAAAAGTTTCAATGGGAATGGAAGAATTGGGACAAAAATTGGAAAATTTTTAAGGGACTTTGAAAAAATTTCAACTGGAATTTAGCCATTTTTTGACGTGAAATTGTAAACATGTGGCCATGGATTTTGAAAATTCTAGAGAGAATTTTAAAAGCTTCAAGAGAATTTCAACAATTTTGAGAGGGATTTGAAAAGTTTCAATGGGAATGGGAAGAATTGGGACAAAAATTGGAAAATTTTTAAGGGACTTTGAAAAAATTTCAGCTGGAATTTTAGCAATTTTTTTATGTGAAATTGTAAACATGTGGACATGGATTTTGAAAATTCTAGAGAGAATTTTAAAAGCTTCAAGAGAATTTCAGCAATTTTGAGAGGGATTTGAAAAGTTTCAATGGGAATGGGAAGAATTGGGACAAAAATTGGAAAATTTTTAAGGGACTTTGAAAAAATTTCAGCTGGAATTTTAGCAATTTTTTTATGTGAAATTGTAAACATGTGGACATGGATTTTGAAAATTCTGGAGAGAGTTTTAAAAGCTTCAAGAGAATTTCAGCAATTTTGAGAGGGATTTGAAAAGTTTCAATGGGAATGGGAAGAATTGGGACAAAAATTGGAAAATTTTAAGGGACTTTGAAAAATTTCAACTGGAATTTTAGCCATTTTTTGACGTGAAATTGTAAACATGTGGCCATGGATTTTGAAAATTCTAGAGAGAATTTTAAAAGCTTCAAGAGAATTTCAACAATTTTGAGAGGGATTTGAAAAGTTTCAATGGGAATGGGAAGAATTGGGACAAAAATTGGAAAATTTTTAAGGGACTTTGAAAAAATTTCAACTGGAATTTTAGCCATTTTTTTATGTGAAATTGTAAACATGTGGCCATGGATTTTGAAAATTCTAGAGAGAATTTTAAAAGCTTCAACAGAATTTCTACAATTTTGAGAGGGATTTGAAAAGTTTCAATGGGAATGGGAAGAATTGGGACAAAAATTGGAAAAGTTTTAAGGGACTTGGAAAAAATTTCAACTGGAATTTTAGCCATTTTTTGACGTGAAATTGTAAACATGTGGACATGGATTTTGAAAATTCTAGAGAGAATTTTAAAAGCTTCAACAGAATTTCAACAATTTTGAGAGGGATTTGAAAAGTTTCAATGGGAATGGGAAGAATTGGGACAAAAATTGGAAAATTTTTAAGGGACTTTGAAAAAATTTCAACTGGAATTTTAGCCATTTTTTGACGTGAAATTGTAAACATGTGGACATGGATTTTGAAAATTCTAGAGAGAATTTTAAAAGCTTCAAGAGAATTTCAACAATTTTGAGAGGGATTTGAAAAGTTTCAATGGGAATGGGAAGAATTGGGACAAAAATTGGAAAATTTTTAAGGGACTTTGAAAAAATTTCAACTGGAATTTTAGCCATTTTTTGACGTGAAATTGTAAACATGTGGCCATGGATTTTGAAAATTCTAGAGAGAATTTTAAAAGCTTCAAGAGAATTTCAACAATTTTGAGAGGGATTTGAAAAGTTTCAATGGGAATGGGAAGAATTGGGACAAAAATTGGAAAATTTTTAAGGGACTTTGAAAAAATTTCAACTGGAATTTTAGCCGTTTTTTTATGTGAAATTGTAAACATGTGGCCATGGATTTTGAAAATTCTAGAGAGAATTTTAAAAGCTTTAACAGAATTTCAACAATTTTGAGAGGGATTTGAAAAGTTTCAATGGGAATGGGAAGAATTGGGACAAAAATTGGAAAATTTTTAAGGGACTTTGAAAAAATTTCAACTGGAATTTTAGCCATTTTTTGACGTGAAATTGTAAACATGTGCCCATGGATTTTGAAAATTCTAGAGAGAATTTTAAAAGCTTCAAGAGAATTTCAACAATTTTGAGAGGGATTTGAAAAGTTTCAATGGGAATGGGAAGAATTGGGACAAAAATTGGAAAATTTTTAAGGGACTTTGAAAAAATTTCAACTGGAATTTTAGCCATTTTTTTATGTGAAATTGTAAACATGTGGCCATGGATTTTGAAATTCTAGAGAGAATTTTAAAAGCTTCAAGAGAATTTCAACAATTTTGAGAGGGATTTGAAAAGTTTCAATGGGAATGGGAAGAATTGGGACAAAAATTGGAAAATTTTTAAGGGACTTTGAAAAAATTTCAACTGGAATTTTAGCCATTTTTTTATGTGAAATTGTAAACATGTGGCCATGGATTTTGAAAATTCTAGAGAGAATTTTAAAAGCTTCAAGAGAATTTCAACAATTTTGAGAGGGATTTGAAAAGTTTCAATGGGAATGGGAAGAATTGGGACAAAAATTGGAAAATTTTTAAGGGACTTTGAAAAAATTTCAACTGGAATTTTAGCCATTTTTTGACGTGAAATTGTAAACATGTGCCCATGGATTTTGAAAATTCTAGAGAGAATTTAAAAGCTTCAAGAGAATTTCAACAATTTTGAGAGGGATTTGAAAAGTTTCAATGGGAATGGGAAGAATTGGGACAAAAATTGGAAAATTTTTAAGGGACTTTGAAAAAATTTCAACTGGAATTTTAGCCATTTTTTTATGTGAAATTGTAAACATGTGGACATGGATTTTGAAAATTCTAGAGAGAATTTTAAAAGCTTCAAGAGAATTTCAACAATTTTGAGAGGGATTTGAAAAGTTTCAATGGGAATGGGAAGAATTGGGACAAAATTGGAAATTTTTTAAGGGACTTAGAAAAAATTTCAACTGGAATTTTAGCAATTTTTTTACGTGAAATTGTAAACATGTGGCCATGGATTTTGAAAATTCTAGAGAGAATTTTAAAAGCTTCAAGAGAATTTCAACAATTTTGAGAGGGATTTGAAAAGTTTCAATGGGAATGGGAAGAATTGGGACAAAAATTGGAAAATTTTTCAGGGACTTTGAAAAAATTTCAACTGGAATTTTAGCCATTTTTTGACGTGAAATTGTAAACATGTGGCCATGGATTTTGAAAATTCTAGAGAGAATTTTAAAAGCTTCAAGAGAATTTCAACAATTTTGAGAGGGATTTGAAAAGTTTCAATGGGAATGGGAAGAATTGGGACAAAAATTGGAAAATTTTTAAGGGACTTTGAAAAAATTTCAACTGGAATTTTAGCCATTTTTTTATGTGAAATTGTAAAATGTGGCCATGGATTTTGAAAATTCTAGAGAGAATTTTAAAAGCTTCAACAGAATTTCAACAATTTTGAGAGGGATTTGAAAAGTTTCAATGGGAATGGGAAGAATTGGGACAAAAATTGGAAAATTTTTAAGGGACTTTGAAAAATTTCAACTGGAATTTTAGCCATTTTTTGACGTGAAATTGTAAACATGTGGCCATGGATTTTGAAAATTCTAGAGAGAATTTTAAAAGCTTCAAGAGAATTTCAACAATTTTGAGAGGGATTTGAAAAGTTTCAATGGGAATGGGAAGAATTGGGACAAAAATTGGAAAATTTTTAAGGGACTTTGAAAAAATTTCAACTGGAATTTTAGCCATTTTTTATGTGAAATTGTAAAAATGTGGACATGGATTTTGAAAATTCTAGAGAGAATTTTAAAAGCTTCAACAGAATTTCAACAATTTTGAGAGGGATTTGAAAAGTTTCAATGGGAATGGGAAGAATTGGGACAAAAATTGGAAATTTTTTAAGGGACTTTGAAAAAATTTCAACTGGAATTTTAGCAATTTTTTTACGTGAAATTGTAAACATGTGGACATGGATTTTGAAAATTCTAGAGAGAATTTTAAAAGCTTCAACAGAATTTCAACAATTTTGAGAGGGATTTGAAAAGTTTCAATGGGAATGGGAAGAATTGGGACAAAAATTGGAAAATTTTTAAGGGACTTTGAAAAAATTTCAACTGGAATTTTAGCCATTTTTTTATGTGAAATTGTAAACATGTGGCCATGGATTTTGAAAATTCTAGAGAGAATTTTAAAAGCTTCAAGAGAATTTCAACAATTTGAGAGGGATTTGAAAAGTTTCAATGGGAATGGAAGAATTGGGACAAAAATTGGAAAATTTTTAAGGGACTTTGAAAAAATTTCAACTGGAATTTTAGCCATTTTTTGACGTGAAATTGTAAAAATGTGGACATGGATTTTGAAAATTCTAGAGAGAATTTTAAAAGCTTCAACAGAATTTCAACAATTTTGAGAGGGATTTGAAAAGTTTCAATGGGAATGGGAAGAATTGGGACAAAAATTGGAAAATTTTTAAGGGACTTTGAAAAAATTTCAACTGGAATTTTAGCCATTTTTTGACGTGAAATTGTAAACATGTGGCCATGGATTTTGAAAATTCTAGAGAGAATTTTAAAAGCTTCAAGAGAATTTCAACAATTTGAGAGGGATTTGAAAAGTTTCAATGGGAATGGGAAGAATTGGGACAAAAATTGGAAAATTTTCAGGGACTTTGAAAAAAATTTCAACTGGAATTTTAGCCATTTTTTTGACGTGAAATTGTAAACATGTGGCCATGGATTTTGAAAATTCTAGAGAGAATTTTAAAAGCTTCAAGAGAATTTCAACAATTTTGAGAGGGATTTGAAAAGTTTCAATGGGAATGGGAAGAATTGGGACAAAAATTGGAAAATTTTTAAGGGACTTTGAAAAAATTTCAACTGGAATTTTAGCCATTTTTTTATGTGAAATTGTAAACATGTGGACATGGATTTTGAAAATTCTAGAGAGAATTTTAAAAGCTTCAAGAGAATTTCAACAATTTTGAGAGGGATTTGAAAAGTTTCAATGGGAATGGGAAGAATTGGGACAAAATTGGAAATTTTTTAAGGGACTTAGAAAAAATTTCAACTGGAATTTTAGCAATTTTTTTACGTGAAATTGTAAACATGTGGCCATGGATTTTGAAAATTCTAGAGAGAATTTTAAAAGCTTCAAGAGAATTTCAACAATTTTGAGAGGGATTTGAAAAGTTTCAATGGGAATGGGAAGAATTGGGACAAAAATTGGAAAATTTTTAAGGGACTTTGAAAAAATTTCAACTGGAATTTTAGCCATTTTTTGACGTGAAATTGTAAACATGTGGCCATGGATTTTGAAAATTCTAGAGAGCATTTTAAAAGCTTCAAGAGAATTTCAACAATTTTGAGAGGGATTTGAAAAGTTTCAATGGGAATGGGAAGAATTGGGACAAAAATTGGAAAATTTTTCAGGGACTTTGAAAAAATTTCAACTGGAATTTTAGCCATTTTTGACGTGAAATTGTAAACATGTGGCCATGGATTTTGAAAATTCTAGAGAGAATTTTAAAAGCTTCAAGAGAATTTCAACAATTTTGAGAGGGATTTGAAAAGTTTCAATGGGAATGGGAAGAATTGGGACAAAAATTGGAAAATTTTTAAGGGACTTTGAAAAAATTTCAACTGGAATTTTAGCCATTTTTTAATGTGAAATTGTAAACATGTGGCCATGGATTTTGAAAATTCTAGAGAGAATTTTAAAAGCTTCAAGAGAATTTCAACAATTTTGAGAGGGATTTGAAAAGTTTCAATGGGAATGGGAAGAATTGGGACAAAACTTGGAAAATTTTTAAGGGACTTTGAAAAAATTTCAACTGGAATTTTAGCAATTTTTTGACGTGAAATTGTAAACATGTGGCCATGGATTTTGAAAATTCTAGAGAGAATTTTAAAAGCTTCAAGAGAATTTCAACAATTTTGAGAGGGATTTGAAAAGTTTCAATGGGAATGGGAAGAATTGGGACAAAAATTGGAAAATTTTTAAGGGACTTTGAAAAAATTTCAACTGGAATTTTAGCCATTTTTGACGTGAAATTGTAAACATGTTGAAGTGGATTTTGAAAATTCTAGAGAGAATTTTAAAAGCTTTAACAAATTTCAACAATTTTGAGAGGGATTTGAAAAGTTTCAATGGGAATGGGAAGAATTGGGACAAAAATTGGAAAATTTTTAAGGGACTTTGAAAAAATTTCAACTGGAATTTTAGCCATTTTTTGACGTGAAATTGTAAACATGTGGCCATGGATTTTGAAAATTCTAGAGAGAATTTTAAAAGCTTCAACAGAATTTCAACAATTTTGAGAGGGATTTGAAAAGTTTCAATGGGAATGGGAAGAATTGGGACAAAAATTGGAAAATTTTTAAGGGACTTTGAAAAAATTTCAACTGGAATTTTAGCCATTTTTTTATGTGAAATTGTAAACATGTGGCCATGGATTTTGAAAATTCTAGAGAGAATTTTAAAAGCTTCAAGAGAATTTCAACAATTTTGAGAGGGATTTGAAAAGTTTCAATGGGAATGGGAAGAATTGGGACAAAAATTGGAAAATTTTTAAGGGACTTTGAAAAAATTTCAACTGGAATTTTAGCCATTTTTTGACGTGAAATTGTAAAAATGTGGACATGGATTTTGAAAATTCTAGAGAGAATTTTAAAAGCTTCAACAGAATTTCAACAATTTTGAGAGGGATTTGAAAAGTTTCAATGGGAATGGGAAGAATTGGGACAAAAATTGGAAATTTTTAAGGGACTTTGAAAAAATTTCAACTGGAATTTTAGCCATTTTTTGACGTGAAATTGTAAACATGTGCCCATGGATTTTGAAAATTCTAGAGAGAATTTTAAAAGCTTCAAGAGAATTTCAACAATTTTGAGAGGGATTTGAAAAGTTTCAATGGGAATGGGAAGAATTGGGACAAAAATTGGAAAATTTTTCAGGGACTTTGAAAAAATTTCAACTGGAATTTTAGCCATTTTTTGACGTGAAATTGTAAACATGTGGCCATGGATTTTGAAAATTCTAGAGAGAATTTTAAAAGCTTCAAGAGAATTTCAACAATTTTGAGAGGGATTTGAAAAGTTTCAATGGGAATGGGAAGAATTGGGACAAAAATTGGAAAATTTTTAAGGGACTTTGAAAAAATTTCAACTGGAATTTTAGCCATTTTTTTATGTGAAATTGTAAACATGTGGACATGGATTTTGAAAATTCTAGAGAGAATTTTAAAAGCTTCAAGAGAATTTCAACAATTTTGAGAGGGATTTGAAAAGTTTCAATGGGAATGGGAAGAATTGGGACAAAATTGGAAATTTTTAAGGACTTAGAAAAAATTTCAACTGGAATTTTAGCAATTTTTTTACGTGAAATTGTAAACATGTGGCCATGGATTTTGAAAATTCTAGAGAGAATTTTAAAAGCTTCAAGAGAATTTCAACAATTTTGAGAGGGATTTGAAAAGTTTCAATGGGAATGGGAAGAATTGGGACAAAATTGGAAAATTTTTAAGGGACTTTGAAAAAATTTCAACTGGAATTTTAGCCATTTTTGACGTGAAATTGTAAACATGTGGCCATGGATTTTGAAAATTCTAGAGAGCATTTTAAAAGCTTCAAGAGAATTTCAACAATTTTGAGAGGGATTTGAAAAGTTTTCAATGGGAATGGGAAGAATTGGGACAAAAATTGGAAAATTTTTCAGGGACTTTGAAAAAATTTCAACTGGAATTTTAGCCATTTTTTGACGTGAAATTGTAAACATGTGGACATGGATTTTGAAAATTCTAGAGAGAATTTTAAAAGCTTCAACAGAATTTCAACAATTTTGAGAGGGATTTGAAAAGTTTCAATGGGAATGGGAAGAATTGGGACAAAAATTGGAAAATTTTTAAGGGACTTTGAAAAAATTTCAACTGGAATTTTAGCCATTTTTTAATGTGAAATTGTAAACATGTGGCCATGGATTTTGAAAATTCTAGAGAGAATTTTAAAAGCTTCAAGAGAATTTCAACAATTTTGAGAGGGATTTGAAAAGTTTCAATGGGAATGGGAAGAATTGGGACAAAACTTGGAAAATTTTTAAGGGACTTTGAAAAAATTTCAACTGGAATTTTAGCAATTTTTTGACGTGAAATTGTAAACATGTGGCCATGGATTTTGAAAATTCTAGAGAGAATTTTAAAAGCTTCAAGAGAATTTCAACAATTTTGAGAGGGATTTGAAAAGTTTCAATGGGAATGGGAAGAATTGGGACAAAAATTGGAAAATTTTTAAGGGACTTTGAAAAAATTTCAACTGGAATTTTAGCCATTTTTTGACGTGAAATTGTAAACATGTTGAAGTGGATTTTGAAAATTCTAGAGAGAATTTTTAAAAGCTTTAACAAAATTTCAACAATTTTGAGAGGGATTTGAAAAGTTTCAATGGGAATGGGAAGAATTGGGACAAAAATTGGAAAATTTTTAAGGGACTTTGAAAAAATTTCAACTGGAATTTTAGCCATTTTTTGACGTGAAATTGTAAACATGTGGCCATGGATTTTGAAAATTCTAGAGAGAATTTTAAAAGCTTCAACAGAATTTCAACAATTTTGAGAGGGATTTGAAAAGTTTCAATGGGAATGGGAAGAATTGGGACAAAAATTGGAAAATTTTTAAGGGACTTTGAAAAAATTTCAACTGGAATTTTAGCCATTTTTTGACGTGAAATTGTAAACATGTGGACATGGATTTTGAAAATTCTAGAGAGAATTTTAAAAGCTTCAACAGAATTTCAACAATTTTGAGAGGGATTTGAAAAGTTTCAATGGGAATGGGAAGAATTGGGACAAAAATTGGAAAATTTTTAAGGGACTTTGAAAAAATTTCAACTGGAATTTTAGCCATTTTTTGACGTGAAATTGTAAACATGTGGCCATGGATTTTGAAAATTCTAGAGAGAATTTTAAAAGCTTCAAGAGAATTTCAACAATTTTGAGAGGGATTTGAAAAGTTTCAATGGGAATGGGAAGAATTGGGACAAAAATTGGAAAATTTTTAAGGGACTTTGAAAAAATTTCAACTGGAATTTTAGCCATTTTTTGACGTGAAATTGTAAACATGTGGCCATGGATTTTGAAAATTCTAGAGAGAATTTTAAAAGCTTCAACAGAATTTCAACAATTTTGAGAGGGATTTGAAAAGTTTCAATGGGAATGGGAAGAATTGGGACAAAAATTGGAAAATTTTTAAGGGACTTTGAAAAAATTTCAACTGGAATTTTAGCCGTTTTTTTATGTGAAATTGTAAACATGTGGCCATGGATTTTGAAAATTCTAGAGAGAATTTTAAAAGCTTCAAGAGAATTTCAACAATTATGAGAGGGATTTGAAAAGTTTCAATGGGAATGGGAAGAATTGGGACAAAAATTGGAAATTTTTTAAGGGACTTTGAAAAAATTTCAACTGGAATTTTAGCCATTTTTTGACGTGAAATTGTAAACATGTGGACATGGATTTTGAAAATTCTAGAGAGAATTTTAAAAGCTTCAACAGAATTTCTACAATTTTGAGAGGGATTTGAAAAGTTTCAATGGGAATTGGAAGAATTGGGACAAAAATTGGAAAATTTTTAAGGGACTTTGAAAAAATTTCAGCTGGAATTTTAGCCATTTTTTTATGTGAAATTGTAAACATGTGGCCATGGATTTTGAAAATTCTAGAGAGAATTTTAAAAGCTTCAACAGAATTTCAACAATTTTGAGAGGGATTTGAAAAGTTTCAATGGGAATGGGAAGAATTGGGACAAAAATTGGAAAATTTTTAAGGGACTTTGAAAAAATTTCAACTGGAATTTTAGCAATTTTTTGACGTGAAATTGTAAACATGTGCCCATGGATTTTGAAAATTCTAGAGAGAATTTTAAAAGCTTCAAGAGAATTTCAACAATTTTGAGAGGGATTTGAAAAGTTTCAATGGGAATGGGAAGAATTGGGACAAAAATTGGAAAATTTTTAAGGGACTTTGAAAAAATTTCAACTGGAATTTTAGCCATTTTTTTATGTGAAATTGTAAACATGTGGACATGGATTTTGAAAATTCTAGAGAGAATTTTAAAAGCTTCAAGAGAATTTCAACAATTTTGAGAGGGATTTGAAAAGTTTCAATGGGAATGGGAAGAATTGGGACAAAAATTGGAAAATTTTTAAGGGACTTTGAAAAAATTTCAACTGGAATTTTAGCCATTTTTTGACGTGAAATTGTAAACATGTGGCCATGGATTTTGAAAATTCTAGAGAGAATTTTAAAAGCTTCAAGAGAATTTCAACAATTTGGAGAGGGATTTGAAAAGTTTCAATGGGAATGGGAAGAATTGGGACAAAAATTGGAAAATTTTTAAGGGACTTTGAAAAAATTTCAACTGGAATTTTAGCCATTTTTTACGTGAAATTGTAAATATGTGGCCATGGATTTTGAAAATTCTAGAGAGAATTTTAAAAGCTTCAACAGAATTTCAACAATTTTGAGAGGGATTTGAAAAGTTTCAATGGGAATGGGAAGAATTGGGACAAAAATTGGAAAATTTTTAAGGGACTTTGAAAAAATTTCAACTGGAATTTTAGCCATTTTTTGACGTGAAATTGTAAACATGTGCCCATGGATTTTGAAAATTCTAGAGAGAATTTTAAAAGCTTCAACAGAATTTCAACAATTTTGAGAGGGATTTGAAAAGTTTCAATGGGAATGGGAAGAATTGGGACAAAAATTGGAAAATTTTTAAGGGACTTTGAAAAAATTTCAACTGGAATTTTAGCCATTTTTTGACGTGAAATTGTAAACATGTGGCCATGGATTTTGAAAATTCTAGAGAGAATTTTAAAAGCTTCAACAGAATTTCAACAATTTTGAGAGGGATTTGAAAAGTTTCAATGGGAATGGGAAGAATTGGGACAAAAATTGGAAAATTTTTAAGGGACTTTGAAAAAATTTCAGCTGGAATTTTAGCAATTTTTTGACGTGAAATTGTAAACATGTGGACATGGATTTTGAAAATTCTAGAGAGAATTTTAAAAGCTTCAAGAGAATTTCAACAATTTTGAGAGGGATTTGAAAAGTTTCAATGGGAATGGGAAGAATTGGGACAAAAATTGGAAAATTTTTAAGGGACTTTGAAAAAATTTCAACTGGAATTTTAGCCATTTTTTGACGTGAAATTGTAAACATGTGGACATGGATTTTGAAAATTCTAGAGAGAATTTTAAAAGCTTCAACAGAATTTCAACAATTTTGAGAGGGATTTGAAAAGTTTCAATGGGAATGGGAAGAATTGGGACAAAAATTGGAAAATTTTTAAGGGACTTTGAAAAAATTTCAACTGGAATTTTAGCCATTTTTTGACGTGAAATTGTAAACATGTGGCCATGGATTTTGAAAATTCTAGAGAGAATTTTAAAAGCTTCAACAGAATTTCAACAATTTTGAGAGGGATTTGAAAAGTTTCAATGGGAATGGGAAGAATTGGGACAAAAATTGGAAAATTTTTAAGGGACTTTGAAAAAATTTCAACTGGAATTTTAGCCATTTTTTGACGTGAAATTGTAAACATGTGGCCATGGATTTTGAAAATTCTAGAGAGAATTTTAAAAGCTTCAAGAGAATTTCAACAATTTTGAGAGGGATTTGAAAAGTTTCAATGGGAATGGGAAGAATTGGGACAAAAATTGGAAAATTTTTAAGGGACTTTGAAAAAATTTCAACTGGAATTTTAGCCATTTTTTTATGTGAAATTGTAAACATGTGGCCATGGATTTTGAAAATTCTAGAGAGAATTTTAAAAGCTTCAACAGAATTTCTACAATTTTGAGAGGGATTTGAAAAGTTTCAATGGGAATGGGAAGAATTGGGACAAAAATTGGAAAATTTTTAAGGGACTTTGAAAAAATTTCAACTGGAATTTTAGCCATTTTTTTATGTGAAATTGTAAACATGTGGCCATGGATTTTGAAAATTCTAGAGAGAATTTTAAAAGCTTCAAGAGAATTTCAACAATTTTGAGAGGGATTTGAAAAGTTTCAATGGGAATGGGAAGAATTGGGACAAAAATTGGAAATTTTTTAAGGGACTTTGAAAAAATTTCAGCTGGAATTTTAGCAATATTTTTACGTGAAATTGTAAACATGTGGCCATGGATTTTGAAAATTCTAGAGAGAATTTTAAAAGCTTCAAGAGAATTTCAACAATTTTGAGAGGGATTTGAAAAGTTTCAATGGGAATGGGAAGAATTGGGACAAAAATTGGAAAATTTTGAAGGGACTTTGAAAAAATTTCAACTGGAATTTTAGCCATTTTTTGACGTGAAATTGTAAACATGTGCCCATGGATTTTGAAAATTCTAGAGAGAATTTTAAAAGCTTCAAGAGAATTTCAACAATTTTGAGAGGGATTTGAAAAGTTTCAATGGGAATGGGAAGAATTGGGACAAAAATTGGAAAATTTTTAAGGGACTTTGAAAAAATTTCAACTGGAATTTTAGCCATTTTTTGACGTGAAATTGTAAACATGTGGCCATGGATTTTGAAAATTCTAGAGAGAATTTTAAAAGCTTCAACAGAATTTCAACAATTTTGAGAGGGATTTGAAAAGTTTCAATGGGAATGGGAAGAATTGGGACAAAAATTGGAAAATTTTTAAGGGACTTTGAAAAAATTTCAACTGGAATTTTAGCCATTTTTTGACGTGAAATTGTAAACATGTGGCCATGGATTTTGAAAATTCTAGAGAGAATTTTAAAAGCTTCAACAGAATTTCAACAATTTTGAGAGGGATTTGAAAAGTTTCAATGGGAATGGGAAGAATTGGGACAAAAATTGGAAAATTTTTAAGGGACTTTGAAAAAATTTCAACTGGAATTTTAGCCATTTTTTTATGTGAAATTGTAAACATGTGGCCATGGATTTTGAAAATTCTAGAGAGAATTTTAAAAGCTTCAACAGAATTTCTACAATTTTGAGAGGGATTTGAAAAGTTTCAATGGGAATGGGAAGAATTGGGACAAAAATTGGAAATTTTTAAGGGACTTTGAAAAAATTTCAGCTGGAATTTTAGCAATTTTTTGACGTGAAATTGTAAACATGTGGCCATGGATTTTGAAAATTCTAGAGAGAATTTTAAAAGCTTAAAGAGAATTTCAACAATTTTGAGAGGGATTTGAAAAGTTTCAATGGGAATGGGAAGAATTGGGACAAAAATTGGAAAATTTTTCAGGGACTTTGAAAAAATTTCAACTGGAATTTTAGCCATTTTTTGACGTGAAATTGTAAACATGTGGACATGGATTTTGAAAATTCTAGAGAGAATTTTAAAAGCTTCAACAGAATTTCAACAATTTTGAGAGGGATTTGAAAAGTTTCAATGGGAATGGGAAGAATTGGGACAAAAATTGGAAAATTTTTAAGGGACTTTGAAAAAATTTCAACTGGAATTTTAGCCATTTTTTGACGTGAAATTGTAAACATGTGGACATGGATTTTGAAAATTCTAGAGAGAATTTTAAAAGCTTCAAGAGAATTTCAACAATTTTGAGAGGGATTTGAAAAGTTTCAATGGGAATGGGAAGAATTGGGACAAAAATTGGAAAATTTTTTAAGGGACTTTGAAAAAATTTCAGCTGGAATTTTAGCAATTTTTTTACGTGAAATTGTAAACATGTGGACATGGATTTTGAAAATTCTAGAGAGAATTTTAAAAGCTTCAAGAGAATTTCAACAATTTTGAGAGGGATTTGAAAAGTTTCAATGGGAATGGGAAGAATTGGGACAAAAATTGGAAAATTTTTAAGGGACTTAGAAAAAATTTCAACTGGAATTTTAGCCATTTTTTGACGTGAAATTGTAAACATGTGGACATGGATTTTGAAAATTCTAGAGAGAATTTTAAAAGCTTTAACAGAATTTCAACAATTTTGAGAGGGATTTGAAAAGTTTCAATGGGAATGGGAAGAATTGGGACAAAAATTGGAAAATTTTTAAGGGACTTTGAAAAAATTTCAACTGGAATTTTAGCCATTTTTTACGTGAAATTGTAAACATGTGGACATGGATTTTGAAAATTCTAGAGAGAATTTTAAAAGCTTCAACAGAATTTCAACAATTTTGAGAGGGATTTGAAAAGTTTCAATGGGAATGGGAAGAATTGGGACAAAAATTGGAAAATTTATAAGGGACTTGGAAAAATTTCAACTGGAATTTTAGCCATTTTTTGACGTGAAATTGTAAACATGTGGCCATGGATTTTGAAAATTCTAGAGAGAATTTTAAAAGCTTCAACAGAATTTCAACAATTTTGAGAGGGATTTGAAAAGTTTCAATGGGAATGGGAAGAATTGGGACAAAAATTGGAAAATTTTTAAGGGACTTTGAAAAAATTTCAACTGGAATTTTAGCAATTTTTTTACGTGAAATTGTAAACATGTGGACATGGATTTTGAAAATTCTAGAGAGAATTTTAAAAGCTTCAAGAGAATTTCAACAATTTTGAGAGGGATTTGAAAAGTTTCAATGGGAATGGGAAGAATTGGGACAAAAATTGGAAAATTTTTAAGGGACTTTGAAAAAATTTCAGCTGGAATTTTAGCCATTTTTTGACGTGAAATTGTAAACATGTGGCCATGGATTTTGAAAATTCTAGAGAGAATTTTAAAAGCTTCAACAGAATTTCAACAATTTTGAGAGGGATTTGAAAAGTTTCAATGGGAATGGGAAGAATTGGGACAAAAATTGGAAAATTTTTAAGGGACTTTGAAAAAATTTCAACTGGAATTTTAGCCATTTTTTTATGTGAAATTGTAAACATGTGGCCATGGATTTTGAAAATTCTAGAGAGAATTTTAAAAGCTTAAAGAGAATTTCAACAATTTTGAGAGGGATTTGAAAAGTTTCAATGGGAATGGGAAGAATTGGGACAAAAATTGGAAAATTTTTCAGGGACTTTGAAAAAATTTCAACTGGAATTTTAGCCATTTTTTGACGTGAAATTGTAAACATGTGGACATGGATTTTGAAAATTCTAGAGAGAATTTTAAAAGCTTCAACAGAATTTCAACAATTTTGAGAGGGATTTGAAAAGTTTCAATGGGAATGGGAAGAATTGGGACAAAAATTGGAAAATTTATAAGGGACTTGGAAAAATTTCAACTGGAATTTTAGCCATTTTTTGACGTGAAATTGTAAACATGTGGCCATGGATTTTGAAAATTCTAGAGAGAATTTTAAAAGCTTCAACAGAATTTCAACAATTTTGAGAGGGATTTGAAAAGTTTCAATGGGAATGGGAAGAATTGGGACAAAAATTGGAAAATTTTTAAGGGACTTTGAAAAAATTTCAACTGGAATTTTAGCAATTTTTTTACGTGAAATTGTAAACATGTGGACATGGATTTTGAAAATTCTAGAGAGAATTTTAAAAGCTTCAAGAGAATTTCAACAATTTTGAGAGGGATTTGAAAAGTTTCAATGGGAATGGGAAGAATTGGGACAAAAATTGGAAAATTTTTAAGGGACTTTGAAAAAATTTCAGCTGGAATTTTAGCCATTTTTTGACGTGAAATTGTAAACATGTGGCCATGGATTTTGAAAATTCTAGAGAGAATTTTAAAAGCTTCAACAGAATTTCAACAATTTTGAGAGGGATTTGAAAAGTTTCAATGGGAATGGGAAGAATTGGGACAAAAATTGGAAAATTTTTAAGGGACTTTGAAAAAATTTCAACTGGAATTTTAGCCATTTTTTTATGTGAAATTGTAAACATGTGGCCATGGATTTTGAAAATTCTAGAGAGAATTTTAAAAGCTTAAAGAGAATTTCAACAATTTTGAGAGGGATTTGAAAAGTTTCAATGGGAATGGGAAGAATTGGGACAAAATTGGAAAATTTTTCAGGGACTTTGAAAAAATTTCAACTGGAATTTTAGCCATTTTTTGACGTGAAATTGTAAACATGTGGACATGGATTTTGAAAATTCTAGAGAGAATTTTAAAAGCTTCAACAGAATTTCAACAATTTTGAGAGGGATTTGAAAAGTTTCAATGGGAATGGGAAGAATTGGGACAAAAATTGGAAAATTTTTAAGGGACTTTGAAAAAATTTCAACTGGAATTTTAGCCATTTTTTGACGTGAAATTGTAAACATGTGGACATGGATTTTGAAAATTCTAGAGAGAATTTTAAAAGCTTCAACAGAATTTCAACAATTTTGAGAGGGATTTGAAAAGTTTCAATGGGAATGGGAAGAATTGGGACAAAAATTGGAAATTTTTAAGGGACTTTGAAAAAATTTCAGCTGGAATTTTAGCAATTTTTTTACGTGAAATTGTAAACATGTGGACATGGATTTTGAAAATTCTAGAGAGAATTTTAAAAGCTTCAACAGAATTTCAACAATTTTGAGAGGGATTTGAAAAGTTTCAATGGGAATGGGAAGAATTGGGACAAAAATTGGAAAATTTTTAAGGGACTTAGAAAAAATTTCAGCTGGAATTTTAGCCATTTTTTGACGTGAAATTGTAAACATGTGGACATGGATTTTGAAAATTCTAGAGAGAATTTTAAAAGCTTTAACAGAATTTCAACAATTTTGAGAGGGATTTGAAAAGTTTCAATGGGAATGGGAAGAATTGGGACAAAAATTGGAAAATTTTTAAGGGACTTTGAAAAAATTTCAGCTGGAATTTTAGCCATTTTTTGACGTGAAATTGTAAACATGTGGCCATGGATTTTGAAAATTCTAGAGAGAATTTTAAAAGCTTCAACAGAATTTCAACAATTTTGAGAGGGATTTGAAAAGTTTCAATGGGAATGGGAAGAATTGGGACAAAAATTGGAAAATTTTTAAGGGACTTTGAAAAAATTTCAACTGGAATTTTAGCCATTTTTTGACGTGAAATTGTAAACATGTGGCCATGGATTTTGAAAATTCTAGAGAGAATTTTAAAAGCTTCAACAGAATTTCAACAATTTTGAGAGGGATTTGAAAAGTTTCAATGGGAATGGGAAGAATTGGGACAAAAATTGGAAAATTTTTAAGGGACTTTGAAAAAATTTCAGCTGGAATTTTAGCAATTTTTTGACGTGAAATTGTAAACATGTGGACATGGATTTTGAAAATTCTAGAGAGAATTTTAAAAGCTTCAAGAGAATTTCAACAATTTTGAGAGGGATTTGAAAAGTTTCAATGGGAATGGGAAGAATTGGGACAAAAATTGGAAAATTTTTCAGGGACTTTGAAAAAATTTCAGCTGGAATTTTAGCCATTTTTTGACGTGAAATTGTAAACATGTGGCCATGGATTTGAAAATTCTAGAGAGAATTTTAAAAGCTTCAACAGAATTTCAACAATTTTGAGAGGGATTTGAAAAGTTTCAATGGGAATGGGAAGAATTGGGACAAAAATTGGAAAATTTTTAAGGGACTTTGAAAAAATTTCAACTGGAATTTTAGCCATTTTTTGACGTGAAATTGTAAACATGTGGCCATGGATTTTGAAAATTCTAGAGAGAATTTTAAAAGCTTCAAGAGAATTTCAACAATTTTGAGAGGGATTTGAAAAGTTTCAATGGGAATGGGAAGAATTGGGACAAAAATTGGAAATTTTTCAGGGACTTTGAAAAAATTTCAACTGGAATTTTAGCCATTTTTTGACGTGAAATTGTAAACATGTGGACATGGATTTTGAAAATTCTAGAGAGAATTTTAAAAGCTTCAACAGAATTTCAACAATTTTGAGAGGGATTTGAAAAGTTTCAATGGGAATGGGAAGAATTGGGACAAAAATTGGAAATTTTTTAAGGGACTTTGAAAAAATTTCAGCTGGAATTTTAGCAATTTTTTTACGTGAAATTGTAAACATGTGGACATGGATTTTGAAAATTCTAGAGAGAATTTTAAAAGCTTCAACAGAATTTCAACAATTTTGAGAGGGATTTGAAAAGTTTCAATGGGAATGGGAAGAATTGGGACAAAAATTGGAAAATTTTTAAGGGACTTAGAAAAAATTTCAACTGGAATTTTAGCCATTTTTGACGTGAAATTGTAAACATGTGGACATGGATTTTGAAAATTCTAGAGAGAATTTTAAAAGCTTTAACAGAATTTCAACAATTTTGAGAGGGATTTGAAAAGTTTCAATGGGAATGGGAAGAATTGGGACAAAAATTGGAAAATTTTTAAGGGACTTTGAAAAAATTTCAACTGGAATTTTAGCCATTTTTTACGTGAAATTGTAAACATGTGGACATGGATTTTGAAAATTCTAGAGAGAATTTTAAAAGCTTCAACAGAATTTCAACAATTTTGAGAGGGATTTGAAAAGTTTCAATGGGAATGGGAAGAATTGGGACAAAAATTGGAAAATTTTTAAGGGACTTTGAAAAAATTTCAACTGGAATTTTAGCCATTTTTTGACGTGAAATTGTAAACATGTGGCCATGGATTTTGAAAATTCTAGAGAGAATTTTAAAAGCTTCAAGAGAATTTCAACAATTTTGAGAGGGATTTGAAAAGTTTCAATGGGAATGGGAAGAATTGGGACAAAAATTGGAAAATTTTTCAGGGACTTTGAAAAAATTTCAACTGGAATTTTAGCCATTTTTTGACGTGAAATTGTAAACATGTGGACATGGATTTTGAAAATTCTAGAGAGAATTTTAAAAGCTTCAACAGAATTTCAACAATTTTGAGAGGGATTTGAAAAGTTTCAATGGGAATGGGAAGAATTGGGACAAAAATTGGAAATTTTTTAAGGGACTTTGAAAAAATTTCAGCTGGAATTTTAGCAATTTTTTTACGTGAAATTGTAAACATGTGGACATGGATTTTGAAAATTCTAGAGAGAATTTTAAAAGCTTCAACAGAATTTCAACAATTTTGAGAGGGATTTGAAAAGTTTCAATGGGAATGGGAAGAATTGGGACAAAAATTGGAAAATTTTTAAGGGACTTAGAAAAAATTTCAACTGGAATTTTAGCCATTTTTTGACGTGAAATTGTAAACATGTGGACATGGATTTTGAAAATTCTAGAGAGAATTTTAAAAGCTTTAACAGAATTTCAACAATTTTGAGAGGGATTTGAAAAGTTTCAATGGGAATGGGAAGAATTGGGACAAAAATTGGAAAATTTTTAAGGGACTTTGAAAAATTTCAACTGGAATTTTAGCCATTTTTTACGTGAAATTGTAAACATGTGGCCATGGATTTTGAAAATTCTAGAGAGAATTTTAAAAGCTTCAACAGAATTTCAACAATTTTGAGAGGGATTTGAAAAGTTTCAATGGGAATGGGAAATATTGGGACAAAAATTGGAAAATTTATAAGGGACTTTGAAAAAATTTCAACTGGAATTTTAGCCATTTTTTGACGTGAAATTGTAAACATGTGGCCATGGATTTTGAAAATTCTAGAGAGAATTTTAAAAGCTTCAACAGAATTTCAACAATTTTGAGAGGGATTTGAAAAGTTTCAATGGGAATGGGAAGAATTGGGACAAAAATTGGAAAATTTTTAAGGGACTTTGAAAAAATTTCAGCTGGAATTTTAGCAATTTTTTTACGTGAAATTGTAAACATGTGGACATGGATTTTGAAAATTCTAGAGAGAATTTTAAAAGCTTCAAGAGAATTTCAACAATTTTGAGAGGGATTTGAAAAGTTTCAATGGGAATGGGAAGAATTGGGACAAAAATTGGAAAATTTTTAAGGGACTTTGAAAAAATTTCAGCTGGAATTTTAGCCATTTTTTGACGTGAAATTGTAAACATGTGGCCATGGATTTTGAAAATTCTAGAGAGAATTTTAAAAGCTTCAACAGAATTTCAACAATTTTGAGAGGGATTTGAAAAGTTTCAATGGGAATGGGAAGAATTGGGACAAAAATTGGAAAATTTTTAAGGGACTTTGAAAAAATTTCAACTGGAATTTTAGCCATTTTTTTATGTGAAATTGTAAACATGTGGCCATGGATTTTGAAAATTCTAGAGAGAATTTTAAAAGCTTCAACAGAATTTCAACAATTTTGAGAGGGATTTGAAAAGTTTCAATGGGAATGGGAAGAATTGGGACAAAAATTGGAAATTTTTTAAGGGACTTTGAAAAAATTTCAGCTGGAATTTTAACAATTTTTTGACGTGAAATTGTAAACATGTGGACATGGATTTTGAAAATTCTAGAGAGAATTTTAAAAGCTTCAAGAGAATTTCAACAATTTTGAGAGGGATTTGAAAAGTTTCAATGGGAATGGGAAGAATTGGGACAAAAATTGGAAAATTTTTCAGGGACTTTGAAAAAATTTCAACTGGAATTTTAGCCATTTTTTGACGTGAAATTGTAAACATGTGGACATGGATTTTGAAAATTCTAGAGAGAATTTTAAAAGCTTCAAGAGAATTTCAACAATTTTGAGAGGGATTTGAAAAGTTTCAATGGGAATGGGAAGAATTGGGACAAAAATTGGAAAATTTTTAAGGGACTTTGAAAAAATTTCAACTGGAATTTTAGCCATTTTTGATGTGAAATTGTAAACATGTGGCCATGGATTTTGAAAATTCTAGAGAGAATTTTAAAAGCTTTAACAGAATTTCAACAATTTTGAGAGGGATTTGAAAAGTTTCAATGGGAATGGGAAGAATTGGGACAAAAATTGGAAAAGTTTTAAGGGACTTTGAAAAAATTTCAACTGGACTTTTAGCCATTTTTTTATGTGAAATTGTAAACATGTGGACATGGATTTTGAAAATTCTAGAGAGAATTTTAAAAGCTTCAACAGAATTTCTACAATTTTGAGAGGGATTTGAAAAGTTTCAATGGGAATGGGAAGAATTGGGACAAAAATTGGAATTTTTAAGGGACTTTGAAAAAATTTCAGCTGGAATTTTAGCAATTTTTTGACGTGAAATTGTAAACATGTGGACATGGATTTTGAAAATTCTAGAGAGAATTTTAAAAGCTTAAAGAGAATTTCAACAATTTTGAGAGGGATTTGAAAAGTTTCAATGGGAATGGGAAGAATTGGGACAAAAATTGGAAAATTTTTTAAGGGACTTTGAAAAAATTTCAACTGGAATTTTAGCCATTTTTTTATGTGAAATTGTAAACATGTGGACATGGATTTTGAAAATTCTAGAGAGAATTTTAAAAGCTTCAACAGAATTTCAACAATTTTGAGAGGGATTTGAAAAGTTTCAATGGGAATGGGAAGAATTGGGACAAAAATTGGAAAATTTTTAAGGGACTTTGAAAAAATTTCAACTGGAATTTTAGCCATTTTTTTATGTGAAATTGTAAACATGTGGACATGGATTTTGAAAATTCTAGAGAGAATTTTAAAAGCTTCAACAGAATTTCAACAATTTTGAGAGGGATTTGAAAAGTTTCAATGGGAATGGGAAGAATTGGGACAAAAATTGGAAAATTTTTAAGGGACTTTGAAAAAATTTCAACTGGAATTTTAGCCATTTTTTGACGTGAAATTGTAAACATGTGCCCATGGATTTTGAAAATTCTAGAGAGAATTTTAAAAGCTTCAAGAGAATTTCAACAATTTTGAGAGGGATTTGAAAAGTTTCAATGGGAATGGGAAGAATTGGGACAAAAATTGGAAATTTTTTAAGGGACTTAGAAAAAATTTCAACTGGAATTTTAGCAATTTTTTTACGTGAAATTGTAAACATGTGGACATGGATTTTGAAAATTCTAGAGAGAATTTTAAAAGCTTTAACAGAATTTCAACAATTTTGAGAGGGATTTGAAAAGTTTCAATGGGAATGGGAAGAATTGGGACAAAAATTGGAAAATTTTTCAGGGACTTTGAAAAAATTTCAACTGGAATTTTAGCCATTTTTTGACGTGAAATTGTAAACATGTGCCCATGGATTTTGAAAATTCTAGAGAGAATTTTAAAAGCTTCAACAGAATTTCAACAATTTTGAGAGGGATTTGAAAAGTTTCAATGGGAATGGGAAGAATTGGGACAAAAATTGGAAAATTTTTAAGGGACTTTGAAAAAATTTCAACTGGAATTTTAGCCATTTTTTTATGTGAAATTGTAAACATGTGGACATGGATTTTGAAAATTCTAGAGAGAATTTTAAAAGCTTCAACAGAATTTCAACAATTTTGAGAGGGATTTGAAAAGTTTCAATGGGAATGGGAAGAATTGGGACAAAAATTGGAAAATTTTTCAGGGACTTTGAAAAAATTTCAACTGGAATTTTAGCCATTTTTTGACGTGAAATTGTAAACATGTGGACATGGATTTTGAAAATTCTAGAGAGAATTTTAAAAGCTTCAACAGAATTTCAACAATTTTGAGAGGGATTTGAAAAGTTTCAATGGGAATGGGAAGAATTGGGACAAAAATTGGAAAATTTTTAAGGGACTTTGAAAAAATTTCAACTGGAATTTTAGCCATTTTTTGACGTGAAATTGTAAACATGTGGACATGGATTTTGAAAATTCTAGAGAGAATTTTAAAAGCTTCAACAGAATTTCAACAATTTTGAGAGGGATTTGAAAAGTTTCAATGGGAATGGGAAGAATTGGGACAAAAATTGGAAATTTTTTAAGGGACTTTGAAAAAATTTCAGCTGGAATTTTAGCAATTTTTTTACGTGAAATTGTAAACATGTGGACATGGATTTTGAAAATTCTAGAGAGAATTTTAAAAGCTTCAAGAGAATTTCAACAATTTTGAGAGGGATTTGAAAAGTTTCAATGGGAATGGGAAGAATTGGGACAAAAATTGGAAAATTTTTAAGGGACTTTGAAAAAATTTCAACTGGAATTTTAGCCATTTTTTGACGTGAAATTGTAAACATGTGGACATGGATTTTGAAAATTCTAGAGAGAATTTTAAAAGCTTTAACAGAATTTCAACAATTTTGAGAGGGATTTGAAAAGTTTCAATGGGAATGGGAAGAATTGGGACAAAAATTGGAAAATTTTTAAGGGACTTTGAAAAAATTTCAACTGGAATTTTAGCCATTTTTTACGTGAAATTGTAAACATGTGGACATGGATTTTGAAAATTCTAGAGAGAATTTTAAAAGCTTCAACAGAATTTCAACAATTTTGAGAGGGATTTGAAAAGTTTCAATGGGAATGGGAAATATTGGGACAAAAATTGGAAAATTTATAAGGGACTTGGAAAAAATTTCAACTGGAATTTTAGCCATTTTTTGACGTGAAATTGTAAACATGTGGCCATGGATTTTGAAAATTCTAGAGAGAATTTTAAAAGCTTCAACAGAATTTCAACAATTTTGAGAGGGATTTGAAAAGTTTCAATGGGAATGGGAAGAATTGGGACAAAAATTGGAAAATTTTTAAGGGACTTTGAAAAAATTTCAGCTGGAATTTTAGCAATTTTTTTACGTGAAATTGTAAACATGTGGACATGGATTTTGAAAATTCTAGAGAGAATTTTAAAAGCTTCAAGAGAATTTCAACAATTTTGAGAGGGATTTGAAAAGTTTCAATGGGAATGGGAAGAATTGGGACAAAAATTGGAAAATTTTTAAGGGACTTTGAAAAAATTTCAGCTGGAATTTTAGCCATTTTTTGACGTGAAATTGTAAACATGTGGCCATGGATTTTGAAAATTCTAGAGAGAATTTTAAAAGCTTCAACAGAATTTCAACAATTTTGAGAGGGATTTGAAAAGTTTCAATGGGAATGGGAAGAATTGGGACAAAAATTGGAAAATTTTTAAGGGACTTTGAAAAAATTTCAACTGGAATTTTAGCCATTTTTTTATGTGAAATTGTAAACATGTGGCCATGGATTTTGAAAATTCTAGAGAGAATTTTAAAAGCTTCAACAGAATTTCAACAATTTTGAGAGGGATTTGAAAAGTTTCAATGGGAATGGGAAGAATTGGGACAAAAATTGGAAATTTTTTAAGGGACTTTGAAAAAATTTCAGCTGGAATTTTAGCAATTTTTTGACGTGAAATTGTAAACATGTGGACATGGATTTTGAAAATTCTAGAGAGAATTTTAAAAGCTTAAAGAGAATTTCAACAATTTTGAGAGGGATTTGAAAAGTTTCAATGGGAATGGGAAGAATTGGGACAAAAATTGGAAAATTTTTCAGGGACTTTGAAAAAATTTCAACTGGAATTTTAGCCATTTTTTGACGTGAAATTGTAAACATGTGGACATGGATTTTGAAAATTCTAGAGAGAATTTTAAAAGCTTCAACAGAATTTCAACAATTTTGAGAGGGATTTGAAAAGTTTCAATGGGAATGGGAAGAATTGGGACAAAAATTGGAAAATTTTTAAGGGACTTTGAAAAAATTTCAACTGGAATTTTAGCCATTTTTTGACGTGAAATTGTAAACATGTGGACATGGATTTTGAAAATTCTAGAGAGAATTTTAAAAGCTTAAAGAGAATTTCAACAATTTTGAGAGGGATTTGAAAAGTTTCAATGGGAATGGGAAGAATTGGGACAAAAATTGGAAAATTTTTCAGGGACTTTGAAAAAATTTCAACTGGAATTTTAGCCATTTTTTGACGTGAAATTGTAAACATGTGGACATGGATTTTGAAAATTCTAGAGAGAATTTTAAAAGCTTCAACAGAATTTCAACAATTTTGAGAGGGATTTGAAAAGTTTCAATGGGAATGGGAAGAATTGGGACAAAAATTGGAAAATTTTTAAGGGACTTTGAAAAAATTTCAACTGGAATTTTAGCCATTTTTTGACGTGAAATTGTAAACATGTGGACATGGATTTTGAAAATTCTAGAGAGAATTTTAAAAGCTTCAACAGAATTTCAACAATTTTGAGAGGGATTTGAAAAGTTTCAATGGGAATGGGAAGAATTGGGACAAAAATTGGAAAATTTTTAAGGGACTTTGAAAAAATTTCAACTGGAATTTTAGCCATTTTTTACGTGAAATTGTAAACATGTGGACATGGATTTTGAAAATTCTAGAGAGAATTTTAAAAGCTTCAACAGAATTTCTACAATTTTGAGAGGGATTTGAAAAGTTTCAATGGGAATGGGAAGAATTGGGACAAAAATTGGAAAATTTTTAAGGGACTTTGAAAAAATTTCAACTGGAATTTTAGCCATTTTTTACGTGAAATTGTAAACATGTGGACATGGATTTTGAAAATTCTAGAGAGAATTTTAAAAGCTTCAACAGAATTTCAACAATTTTGAGAGGGATTTGAAAAGTTTCAATGGGAATGGGAAATATTGGGACAAAAATTGGAAAATTTATAAGGGACTTTGAAAAAATTTCAACTGGAATTTTAGCCATTTTTTGACGTGAAATTGTAAACATGTGGCCATGGATTTTGAAAATTCTAGAGAGAATTTTAAAAGCTTCAACAGAATTTCAACAATTTTGAGAGGGATTTGAAAAGTTTCAATGGGAATGGGAAGAATTGGGACAAAAATTGGAAAATTTTTAAGGGACTTTGAAAAAATTTCAGCTGGAATTTTAGCAATTTTTTTACGTGAAATTGTAAACATGTGGACATGGATTTTGAAAATTCTAGAGAGAATTTTAAAAGCTTCAAGAGAATTTCAACAATTTTGAGAGGGATTTGAAAAGTTTCAATGGGAATGGGAAGAATTGGGACAAAAATTGGAAAATTTTTCAGGGACTTTGAAAAAATTTCAGCTGGAATTTTAGCCATTTTTTGACGTGAAATTGTAAACATGTGGCCATGGATTTTGAAAATTCTAGAGAGAATTTTAAAAGCTTCAACAGAATTTCAACAATTTTGAGAGGGATTTGAAAAGTTTCAATGGGAATGGGAAGAATTGGGACAAAAATTGGAAAATTTTTAAGGGACTTTGAAAAAATTTCAACTGGAATTTTAGCCATTTTTTTATGTGAAATTGTAAACATGTGGCCATGGATTTTGAAAATTCTAGAGAGAATTTTAAAAGCTTCAACAGAATTTCAACAATTTTGAGAGGGATTTGAAAAGTTTCAATGGGAATGGGAAGAATTGGGACAAAAATTGGAAAATTTTTAAGGGACTTTGAAAAAATTTCAGCTGGAATTTTAGCAATTTTTTGACGTGAAATTGTAAACATGTGGACATGGATTTTGAAAATTCTAGAGAGAATTTTAAAAGCTTCAAGAGAATTTCAACAATTTTGAGAGGGATTTGAAAAGTTTCAATGGGAATGGGAAGAATTGGGACAAAAATTGGAAAATTTTTCAGGGACTTTGAAAAAATTTCAACTGGAATTTTAGCCATTTTTTGACGTGAAATTGTAAACATGTGGACATGGATTTTGAAAATTCTAGAGAGAATTTTAAAAGCTTCAAGAGAATTTCAACAATTTTGAGAGGGATTTGAAAAGTTTCAATGGGAATGGGAAGAATTGGGACAAAAATTGGAAAATTTTTAAGGGACTTTGAAAAAATTTCAACTGGAATTTTAGCCATTTTTTTATGTGAAATTGTAAACATGTGGACATGGATTTTGAAAATTCTAGAGAGAATTTTAAAAGCTTCAACAGAATTTCAACAATTTTGAGAGGGATTTGAAAAGTTTCAATGGGAATGGGAAGAATTGGGACAAAAATTGGAAATTTTTTAAGGGACTTTGAAAAAATTTCAGCTGGAATTTTAGCAATTTTTTTACGTGAAATTGTAAACATGTGGACATGGATTTTGAAAATTCTAGAGAGAATTTTAAAAGCTTCAAGAGAATTTCAACAATTTTGAGAGGGATTTGAAAAGTTTCAATGGGAATGGGAAGAATTGGGACAAAAATTGGAAATTTTTTAAGGGACTTAGAAAAAATTTCAACTGGAATTTTAGCAATTTTTTTACGTGAAATTGTAAACATGTGGACATGGATTTTGAAAATTCTAGAGAGAATTTTAAAAGCTTTAACAGAATTTCAACAATTTTGAGAGGGATTTGAAAAGTTTCAATGGGAATGGGAAGAATTGGGACAAAAATTGGAAAATTTTTCAGGGACTTTGAAAAAATTTCAACTGGAATTTTAGCCATTTTTTGACGTGAAATTGTAAACATGTGGACATGGATTTTGAAAATTCTAGAGAGAATTTTAAAAGCTTCAACAGAATTTCAACAATTTTGAGAGGGATTTGAAAAGTTTCAATGGGAATGGGAAGAATTGGGACAAAAATTGGAAAATTTTTAAGGGACTTTGAAAAAATTTCAACTGGAATTTTAGCCATTTTTTTATGTGAAATTGTAAACATGTGGACATGGATTTTGAAAATTCTAGAGAGAATTTTAAAAGCTTCAACAGAATTTCAACAATTTTGAGAGGGATTTGAAAAGTTTCAATGGGAATGGGAAGAATTGGGACAAAAATTGGAAAATTTTTAAGGGACTTTGAAAAAATTTCAGCTGGAATTTTAGCAATTTTTTTACGTGAAATTGTAAACATGTGGACATGGATTTTGAAAATTCTAGAGAGAATTTTAAAAGCTTCAAGAGAATTTCAACAATTTTGAGAGGGATTTGAAAAGTTTCAATGGGAATGGGAAGAATTGGGACAAAAATTGGAAAATTTTTAAGGGACTTTGAAAAAATTTCAACTGGAATTTTAGCCATTTTTTGACGTGAAATTGTAAACATGTGGCCATGGATTTTGAAAATTCTAGAGAGAATTTTAAAAGCTTCAACAGAATTTCAACAATTTTGAGAGGGATTTGAAAAGTTTCAATGGGAATGGGAAGAATTGGGACAAAAATTGGAAAATTTTTAAGGGACTTTGAAAAAATTTCAACTGGAATTTTAGCCATTTTTTTATGTGAAATTGTAAACATGTGGCCATGGATTTTGAAAATTCTAGAGAGAATTTTAAAAGCTTCAACAGAATTTCTACAATTTTGAGAGGGATTTGAAAAGTTTCAATGGGAATGGGAAGAATTGGGACAAAAATTGGAAATTTTTTAAGGGACTTTGAAAAAATTTCAGCTGGAATTTTAGCAATTTTATGTCGTGAAATTGTAAACATGTGGACATGGATTTTGAAAATTCTAGAGAGAATTTTAAAAGCTTAAAGAGAATTTCAACAATTTTGAGAGGGATTTGAAAAGTTTCAATGGGAATGGGAAGAATTGGGACAAAAATTGGAAAATTTTTCAGGGACTTTGAAAAAATTTCAACTGGAATTTTAGCCATTTTTTTACGTGAAATTGTAAACATGTGGACATGGATTTTGAAAATTCTAGAGAGAATTTTAAAAGCTTCAACAGAATTTCAACAATTTTGAGAGGGATTTGAAAAGTTTCAATGGGAATGGGAAGAATTGGGACAAAAATTGGAAAATTTTTAAGGGACTTTGAAAAAATTTCAACTGGAATTTTAGCCATTTTTTATGTGAAATTGTAAACATGTGGCCATGGATTTTGAAAATTCTAGAGAGAATTTTAAAAGCTTCAACAGAATTTCAACAATTTTGAGAGGGATTTGAAAAGTTTCAATGGGAATGGGAAGAATTGGGACAAAAATTGGAAATTTTTTAAGGGACTTTGAAAAAATTTCAGCTGGAATTTTAGCAATTTTTTTACGTGAAATTGTAAACATGTGGCCATGGATTTTGAAAATTCTAGAGAGAATTTTAAAAGCTTCAACAGAATTTCAACAATTTTGAGAGGGATTTGAAAAGTTTCAATGGGAATGGGAAGAATTGGGACAAAAATTGGAAAATTTTTAAGGGACTTTGAAAAAATTTCAACTGGAATTTTAGCCATTTTTTGACGTGAAATTGTAAACATGTGCCCATGGATTTTGAAAATTCTAGAGAGAATTTTAAAAGCTTCAACAGAATTTCAACAATTTTGAGAGGGATTCGAAAAGTTTCAATGGGAATGGGAAGAATTGGGACAAAAATTGGAAAATTTTGAAGGGACTTTGAAAAAATTTCAACTGGAATTTTAGCCATTTTTTGACGTGAAATTGTAAACATGTGGCCATGGATTTTGAAAATTCTAGAGAGAATTTTAAAAGCTTCAACAGAATTTCAACAATTTTGAGAGGGATTTGAAAAGTTTCAATGGGAATGGGAAGAATTGGGACAAAAATTGGAAAATTTTTAAGGGACTTTGAAAAAATTTCAACTGGAATTTTAGCCATTTTTTTATGTGAAATTGTAAACATGTGGCCATGGATTTTGAAAATTCTAGAGAGAATTTTAAAAGCTTCAACAGAATTTCAACAATTTTGAGAGGGATTCGAAAAGTTTCAATGGGAATGGGAAGAATTGGGACAAAAATTGGAAAATTTTGAAGGGACTTTGAAAAAATTTCAACTGGAATTTTAGCAATTTTTTGACGTGAAATTGTAAACATGTGGCCATGGATTTTGAAAATTCTAGAGAGAATTTTAAAAGCTTCAACAGAATTTCAACAATTTTGAGAGGGATTTGAAAAGTTTCAATGGGAATGGGAAGAATTGGGACAAAAATTGGAAATTTTTTAAGGGACTTTGAAAAAATTTCAGCTGGAATTTTAGCCATTTTTTTACGTGAAATTGTAAACATGTCTCCATGGATTTTGAAAATTCTAGAGAGAATTTTAAAAGCTTCAACAGAATTTCAACAATTTTGAGAGGGATTTGAAAAGTTTCAATGGGAATGGGAAGAATTGGGACAAAAATTGGAAATTTTTTAAGGGACTTTGAAAAAATTTCAGCTGGAATTTTAGCCATTTTTTGACGTGAAATTGTAAACATGTGGACATGGATTTTGAAAATTCTAGAGAGAATTTTAAAAGCTTCAAGAGAATTTCAACAATTTTGAGAGGGATTTGAAAAGTTTCAATGGGAATGGGAAGAATTGGGACAAAAATTGGAAAATTTTTAAGGGACTTTGAAAAAATTTCAACTGGAATTTTAGCCATTTTTTGACGTGAAATTGTAAACATGTGGCCATGGATTTTGAAAATTCTAGAGAGAATTTTAAAAGCTTCAAGAGAATTTCAACAATTTTGAGAGGGATTTGAAAAGTTTCAATGGGAATGGGAAGAATTGGGACAAAAATTGGAAAATTTTGAAGGGACTTTGAAAAAATTTCAACTGGAATTTTAGCCATTTTTTGACGTGAAATTGTAAACATGTGGACATGGATTTTGAAAATTCTAGAGAGAATTTTAAAAGCTTCAACAGAATTTCAACAATTTTGAGAGGGATTTGAAAAGTTTCAATGGGAATGGGAAGAATTGGGACAAAAATTGGAAAATTTTTAAGGGACTTTGAAAAAATTTCAGCTGGAATTTTAGCAATTTTTTTACGTGAAATTGTAAACATGTGGCCATGGATTTTGAAAATTCTAGAGAGAATTTTAAAAGCTTCAAGAGAATTTCAACAATTTTGAGAGGGATTTGAAAAGTTTCAATGGGAATGGGAAGAATTGGGACAAAAATTGGAAATTTTTTAAGGGACTTTGAAAAAATTTCAGCTGGAATTTTAGCAATTTTTTGACGTGAAATTGTAAACATGTGGACATGGATTTTGAAAATTCTAGAGAGAATTTTAAAAGCTTTAACAGAATTTCAACGATTTTGAGAGGGATTTGAAAAGTTTCAATGGGAATGGGAAGAATTGGGACAAAAATTGGAAAATTTTTAAGGGACTTTGAAAAATTTCAACTGGAATTTTAGCCATTTTTTGACGTGAAATTGTAAACATGTGGACATGGATTTTGAAAATTCTAGAGAGAATTTTAAAAGCTTCAACAGAATTTCAACAATTTTGAGAGGGATTGAAAAGTTTCAATGGGAATGGGAAGAATTGGGACAAAAATTGGAAAATTTTTAAGGGACTTTGAAAAAATTTCAGCTGGAATTTTAGCCATTTTTTGACGTGAAATTGTAAACATGTGGCCATGGATTTTGAAAATTCTAGAGAGAATTTTAAAAGCTTCAACAGAATTTCAACAATTTTGAGAGGGATTTGAAAAGTTTCAATGGGAATGGGAAGAATTGGGACAAAAATCGGAAAATTTTTAAGGGACTTTGAAAACATTTCAACTGGAATTTTAGCCATTTTTTGACGTGAAATTGTAAACATGTGGACATGGATTTTGAAAATTCTAGAGAGAATTTTAAAAGCTTCAACAGAATTTCAACAATTTTGAGAGGGATTTGAAAAGTTTCAATGGGAATGGGAAGAATTGGGACAAAAATTGGAAAATTTTTAAGGGACTTTGAAAAAATTTCAACTGGAATTTTAGCCATTTTTTGACGTGAAATTGTAAACATGTGGCCATGGATTTTGAAAATTCTAGAGAGAATTTTAAAAGCTTCAACAGAATTTCAACAATTTTGAGAGGGATTTGAAAAGTTTCAATGGGAATGGGAAATATTGGGACAAAAATCGGAAAATTTTTAAGGGACTTTCAAAAAATTTCAACTGGAATTTTAGCCATTTTTTAATGTGAAATTGTAAACATGTGGCCATGGATTTTGAAAATTCTAGAGAGAATTTTAAAAGCTTCAAGAGAATTTCAACAATTTTGAGAGGGATTTGAAAAGTTTCAATGGGAATGGGAAGAATTGGGACAAAAATTGGAAAATTTTTCAGGGACTGAAAAAATTTCAGCTGGAATTTTAGCAATTTTTTTACGTGAAATTGTAAACATGTGGACATGGATTTTGAAAATTCTAGAGAGAATTTTAAAAGCTTCAACAGAATTTCAACAATTTTGAGAGGGATTTGAAAAGTTTCAATGGGAATGGGAAGAATTGGGACAAAAATTGGAAAATTTTTAAGGGACTTTGAAAAAATTTCAACTGGAATTTTAGCCATTTTTTGACGTGAAATTGTAAACATGTGGCCATGGATTTTGAAAATTCTAGAGAGAATTTTAAAAGCTTCAAGAGAATTTCAACAATTTTGAGAGGGATTTGAAAAGTTTCAATGGGAATGGGAAGAATTGGGACAAAAATTGGAAAATTTTTAAGGGACTTTGAAAAAATTTCAACTGGAATTTTAGCCATTTTTTGACGTGAAATTGTAAACATGTGGCCATGGATTTTGAAAATTCTAGAGAGAATTTTAAAAGCTTCAAGAGAATTTCAACAATTTTGAGAGGGATTTGAAAAGTTTCAATGGGAATGGGAAGAATTGGGACAAAAATTGGAAAATTTTTAAGGGACTTTGAAAAAATTTCAACTGGAATTTTAGCCATTTTTTTATGTGAAATTGTAAACATGTGGACATGGATTTTGAAAATTCTAGAGAGAATTTTAAAAGCTTCAACAGAATTTCAACAATTTTGAGAGGGATTTGAAAAGTTTCAATGGGAATGGGAAGAATTGGGACAAAAATTGGAAAATTTTTAAGGGACTTTGAAAAAATTTCAACTGGAATTTTAGCCATTTTTTGACGTGAAATTGTAAACATGTGGCCATGGATTTTGAAAATTCTAGAGAGAATTTTAAAAGCTTCAACAGAATTTCAACAATTTTGAGAGGGATTTGAAAAGTTTCAATGGGAATGGGAAGAATTGGGACAAAAATTGGAAAATTTTTAAGGGACTTTGAAAAAATTTCAACTGGAATTTTAGCCATTTTTTGACGTGAAATTGTAAACATGTGCCCATGGATTTTGAAAATTCTAGAGAGAATTTTAAAAGCTTCAACAGAATTTCAACAATTTTGAGAGGGATTCGAAAAGTTTCAATGGGAATGGGAAGAATTGGGACAAAAATTGGAAAATTTTGAAGGGACTTTGAAAAAATTTCAACTGGAATTTTAGCCATTTTTTGACGTGAAATTGTAAACATGTGGCCATGGATTTTGAAAATTCTAGAGAGAATTTTAAAAGCTTCAAGAGAATTTCAACAATTTTGAGAGGATTTGAAAAGTTTCAATGGGAATGGGAAGAATTGGGACAAAAATTGGAAATTTTTTAAGGGACTTTGAAAAAATTTCAGCTGGAATTTTAGCAATTTTTTTACGTGAAATTGTAAACATGTGGACATGGATTTTGAAAATTCTAGAGAGAATTTTAAAAGCTTTAACAGAATTTCAACGATTTTGAGAGGGATTTGAAAAGTTTCAATGGGAATGGGAAGAATTGGGACAAAAATTGGAAAATTTTTAAGGGACTTTGAAAAAATTTCAACTGGAATTTTAGCCATTTTTTGACGTGAAATTGTAAACATGTGGACATGGATTTTGAAAATTCTAGAGAGAATTTTAAAAGCTTCAAGAGAATTTCAACAATTTTGAGAGGGATTTGAAAAGTTTCAATGGGAATGGGAAGAATTGGGACAAAAATTGGAAAATTTTGAAGGGACTTTGAAAAAATTTCAACTGGAATTTTAGCCATTTTTTGACGTGAAATTGTAAACATGTGGCCATGGATTTTGAAAATTCTAGAGAGAATTTTAAAAGCTTCAAGAGAATTTCAACAATTTTGAGAGGGATTTGAAAAGTTTCAATGGGAATGGGAAGAATTGGGACAAAAATTGGAAAATTTTTAAGGGACTTTGAAAAAATTTCAACTGGAATTTTAGCCATTTTTTTATGTGAAATTGTAAACATGTGGCCATGGATTTTGAAAATTCTAGAGAGAATTTTAAAAGCTTCAACAGAATTTCAACAATTTTGAGAGGGATTTGAAAAGTTTCAATGGGAATGGGAAGAATTGGGACAAAAATTGGAAAATTTTTAAGGACTTTGAAAAAATTTCAGCTGGAATTTTAGCAATTTTTTTATGTGAAATTGTAAACATGTGGCCATGGATTTTGAAAATTCTAGAGAGAATTTTAAAAGCTTCAACAGAATTTCAACAATTTTGAGAGGGATTTGAAAAGTTTCAATGGGAATGGGAAGAATTGGGACAAAAATTGGAAATTTTTTAAGGGACTTTGAAAAAATTTCAGCTGGAATTTTAGCCATTTTTTGACGTGAAATTGTAAACATGTGGACATGGATTTTGAAAATTCTAGAGAGAATTTTAAAAGCTTTAACAGAATTTCAACGATTTTGAGAGGGATTTGAAAAGTTTCAATGGGAATGGGAAGAATTGGGACAAAAATTGGAAAATTTTTAAGGGACTTTGAAAAAATTTCAACTGGAATTTTAGCCATTTTTTGACGTGAAATTGTAAACATGTGGCCATGGATTTTGAAAATTCTAGAGAGAATTTTAAAAGCTTCAACAGAATTTCAACAATTTTGAGAGGGATTTGAAAAGTTTCAATGGGAATGGGAAGAATTGGGACAAAAATTGGAAAATTTTTAAGGGACTTTGAAAAAATTTCAGCTGGAATTTTAGCCATTTTTTGACGTGAAATTGTAAACATGTGGCCATGGATTTTGAAAATTCTAGAGAGAATTTTAAAAGCTTCAAGAGAATTTCAACAATTTTGAGAGGGATTTGAAAAGTTTCAATGGGAATGGGAAGAATTGGGACAAAAATCGGAAAATTTTTAAGGGACTTTGAAAACATTTCAACTGGAATTTTAGCCATTTTTTGACGTGAAATTGTAAACATGTGGACATGGATTTTGAAAATTCTAGAGAGAATTTTAAAAGCTTCAACAGAATTTCAACAATTTTGAGAGGGATTTGAAAAGTTTCAATGGGAATGGGAAGAATTGGGACAAAAATTGGAAAATTTTTAAGGGACTTTGAAAAAATTTCAACTGGAATTTTAGCCATTTTTTGACGTGAAATTGTAAACATGTGGCCATGGATTTTGAAAATTCTAGAGAGAATTTTAAAAGCTTCAACAGAATTTCAACAATTTTGAGAGGGATTTGAAAAGTTTCAATGGGAATGGGAAGAATTGGGACAAAAATTGGAAATTTTTTAAGGGACTTTGAAAAAATTTCAGCTGGAATTTTAGCAATTTTTTTACGTGAAATTGTAAACATGTGGCCATGGATTTTGAAAATTCTAGAGAGAATTTTAAAAGCTTCAACAGAATTTCAACAATTTTGAGAGGGATTTGAAAAGTTTCAATGGGAATGGGAAGAATTGGGACAAAAATTGGAAAATTTTTAAGGGACTTTGAAAAAATTTCAACTGGAATTTTAGCCATTTTTTGACGTGAAATTGTAAACATGTACCCATGGATTTTGAAAATTCTAGAGAGAATTTTAAAAGCTTCAACAGAATTTCAACAATTTTGAGAGGGATTCGAAAAGTTTCAATGGGAATGGGAAATATTGGGACAAAAATCGGAAAATTTTGAAGGGACTTTAAAAATTTCAACTGGCCATGGATTTTGAAATTCTAGAGAGATTTTAAAAGCTTCAACAGAATTTCAACAATTTTGAGAGGATTTGAAAAGTTTCAATGGGAATGGAAGAATTGGGACAAAAATTGGAAAATTTTTAAGGGACTTTGAAAAAATTTCAACTGGAATTTAGCCATTTTTTGACGTGAAATGTAAACATGTGCCCATGGATTTTGAAAATTCTAGAGAGAATTTTAAAAGCTTCAACAGAATTTCAACAATTTTGAGAGGATTCGAAAAGTTTCAATGGGAATGGGAAATATTGGGACAAAAATCGGAAAATTTTGAAGGGACTTTCAAAAATTTCAACTTTGGGACAAAAATCGGAAAATTTTGAAGGGACTTTCAAAAAATTTCAACTGGAATTTTAGCCATTTTTTGACGTGAAATTGTAAACATGTGGCCATGGATTTTGAAAATTCTAGAGAGAATTTTAAAAGCTTCAAGAGAATTTCAACAATTTTGAGAGGGATTTGAAAAGTTTCAATGGGAATGGGAAGAATTGGGACAAAAATTGGAAATTTTTTAAGGGACTTTGAAAAAATTTCAGCTGGAATTTTAGCAATTTTTTGACGTGAAATTGTAAACATGTGGACATGGATTTTGAAAATTCTAGAGAGAATTTTAAAAGCTTTAACAGAATTTCAACGATTTTGAGAGGGATTTGAAAAGTTTCAATGGGAATGGGAAGAATTGGGACAAAAATTGGAAAATTTTTAAGGGACTTTGAAAAAATTTCAACTGGAATTTTAGCCATTTTTTGACGTGAAATTGTAAACATGTGGACATGGATTTTGAAAATTCTAGAGAGAATTTTAAAAGCTTCAAGAGAATTTCAACAATTTTGAGAGGGATTTGAAAAGTTTCAATGGGAATGGGAAGAATTGGGACAAAAATTGGAAAATTTTTAAGGGACTTTGAAAAAATTTCAACTGGAATTTTAGCCATTTTTTGACGTGAAATTGTAAACATGTGGCCATGGATTTTGAAAATTCTAGAGAGAATTTTAAAAGCTTCAAGAGAATTTCAACAATTTTGAGAGGGATTTGAAAAGTTTCAATGGGAATGGGAAGAATTGGGACAAAAATTGGAAAATTTTTAAGGGACTTTGAAAAAATTTCAACTGGAATTTTAGCCATTTTTTTATGTGAAATTGTAAACATGTGGACATGGATTTTGAAAATTCTAGAGAGAATTTTAAAAGCTTCAACAGAATTTCAACAATTTTGAGAGGGATTTGAAAAGTTTCAATGGGAATGGGAAGAATTGGGACAAAAATTGGAAAATTTTTCAGGGACTTTGAAAAAATTTCAGCTGGAATTTTAGCAATTTTTTTATGTGAAATTGTAAACATGTGGCCATGGATTTTGAAAATTCTAGAGAGAATTTTAAAAGCTTCAACAGAATTTCAACAATTTTGAGAGGGATTTGAAAAGTTTCAATGGGAATGGGAAGAATTGGGACAAAAATTGGAAATTTTTTAAGGGACTTTGAAAAAATTTCAGCTGGAATTTTAGCAATTTTTTTACGTGAAATTGTAAACATGTGGACATGGATTTTGAAAATTCTAGAGAGAATTTTAAAAGCTTTAACAGAATTTCAACGATTTTGAGAGGGATTTGAAAAGTTTCAATGGGAATGGGAAGAATTGGGACAAAAATTGGAAAATTTTTAAGGGACTTTGAAAAAATTTCAACTGGAATTTTAGCCATTTTTTTATGTGAAATTGTAAACATGTGGACATGGATTTTGAAAATTCTAGAGAGAATTTTAAAAGCTTCAACAGAATTTCAACAATTTTGAGAGGGATTTGAAAAGTTTCAATGGGAATGGGAAGAATTGGGACAAAAATTGGAAAATTTTTAAGGGACTTTGAAAAAATTTCAGCTGGAATTTTAGCCATTTTTTGACGTGAAATTGTAAACATGTGGCCATGGATTTTGAAAATTCTAGAGAGAATTTTAAAAGCTTCAAGAGAATTTCAACAATTTTGAGAGGGATTTGAAAAGTTTCAATAGGAATGGGAAGAATTGGGACAAAAATCGGAAAATTTTTAAGGGACTTTGAAAACATTTCAACTGGAATTTTAGCCATTTTTTGACGTGAAATTGTAAACATGTGGACATGGATTTTGAAAATTCTAGAGAGAATTTTAAAAGCTTCAACAGAATTTCAACAATTTTGAGAGGGATTTGAAAAGTTTCAATGGGAATGGGAAGAATTGGGACAAAAATTGGAAAATTTTTAAGGGACTTTGAAAAAATTTCAACTGGAATTTTAGCCATTTTTTTACGTGAAATTGTAAACATGTGGCCATGGATTTTGAAAATTCTAGAGAGAATTTTAAAAGCTTCAAGAGAATTTCAACAATTTTGAGAGGGATTTGAAAAGTTTCAATGGGAATGGGAAGAATTGGGACAAAAATTGGAAAATTTTTAAGGGACTTTGAAAAAATTTCAACTGGAATTTTAGCCATTTTTTGACGTGAAATTGTAAACATGTGGCCATGGATTTTGAAAATTCTAGAGAGAATTTTAAAAGCTTCAAGAGAATTTCAACAATTTTGAGAGGCATTTGAAAAGTTTCAATGGGAATGGGAAGAATTGGGACAAAAATTGGAAAATTTTTAAGGGACTTTGAAAAAATTTCAACTGGAATTTTAGCCATTTTTTTATGTGAAATTGTAAACATGTGGCCATGGATTTTGAAAATTCTAGAGAGAATTTTAAAAGCTTCAACAGAATTTCAACAATTTTGAGAGGGATTTGAAAAGTTTCAATGGGAATGGGAAGAATTGGGACAAAAATTGGAAAATTTTTAAGGGACTTTGAAAAAATTTCAGCTGGAATTTTAGCCATTTTTTGACGTGAAATTGTAAACATGTGGACATGGATTTTGAAAATTCTAGAGAGAATTTTAAAAGCTTCAAGAGAATTTCAACAATTTTGAGAGGGATTCGAAAAGTTTCAATGGGAATGGGAAGAATTGGGACAAAAATCGGAAAATTTTGAAGGGACTTTGAAAAAATTTCAACTGGAATTTTAGCCATTTTTTGACGTGAAATTGTAAACATGTGGCCATGGATTTTGAAAATTCTAGAGAGAATTTTAAAAGCTTCAAGAGAATTTCAACAATTTTGAGAGGGATTTGAAAAGTTTCAATGGAATGGGAAATATTGGGACAAAAATTGGATATTTTTTAAGGGACTTTGAAAACATTTCAGCTGGAATTTTAGCAATTTTTTGACGTGAAATTGTAAACATGTGGCCATGGATTTTGAAAATTCTAGAGAGAATTTTAAAAGCTTCAAGAGAATTTCAACAATTTTGAGAGGGATTTGAAAAGTTTCAATGGGAATGGGAAGAATTGGGACAAAAATTGGAAAATTTTTAAGGGACTTTGAAAAAATTTCAACTGGAATTTTAGCCATTTTTTGACGTGAAATTGTAAACATATGGACATGGATTTTGAAAATTCTAGAGAGAATTTTAAAAGCTTCAAGAGAATTTCAACAATTTTGAGAGGGATTTGAAAGTTTCAATGGGAATGGAAGAATTGGGACAAAAATTGGAAAATTTTTAAGGGACTTTGAAAAAATTTCAACCGGAATTTTAACAATTTTTTTATTTGAAATTGTAAACATATGGCCATGGATTTTGAAAATTCTAGAGAGAATTTTAAAAGCTTCAACAGAATTTCTACAATTTTGAGAGGGATTTGAAAAGTTTCAATGGGAATGGGAAGAATTGGGACAAAAATTGGAAAATTTTTAAGGGACTTTGAAAAAATTTCAACTGGAATTTTAGCCATTTTTTGACGTGAAATTGTAAACATGTGGCCATGGATTTTGAAAATTCTAGAGAGAATTTTAAAAGCTTCAACAGAATTTCAACAATTTTGAGAGGGATTTGAAAAGTTTCAATGGGAATGGGAAGAATTGGGACAAAAATGGGAAAATTTTTAAGGGACTTTGAAAAAATTTCAACTGGAATTTTAGCCATTTTTTGACGTGAAATTGTAAACATGTGGCCATGGATTTTGAAAATTCTAGAGAGAATTTTAAAAGCTTCAACAGAATTTCAACAATTTTGAGAGGGATTTGAAAAGTTTCAATGGGAATGGGAAGAATTGGGACAAAAATTGGAAAATTTTTAAGGGACTTTGAAAAAATTCAACTGGAATTTTAGCCATTTTTTGACGTGAAATTGTAAACATGTGGCCATGGATTTTGAAAATTCTAGAGAGAATTTTAAAAGCTTCAAGAGAATTTCAACAATTTTGAGAGGGATTTGAAAAGTTTCAATGGGAATGGGAAGAATTGGGACAAAAATTGGAAAATTTTTAAGGGACTTTGAAAAAATTTCAACTGGAATTTTAGCCATTTTTTTACGTGAAATTGTAAACATGTGGCCATGGATTTTGAAAATTCTAGAGAGAATTTTAAAAGCTTCAACAGAATTTCAACAATTTTGAGAGGGATTTGAAAAGTTTCCATGGGAATGGGAAGAATTGGGACAAAAATTGGAAAATTTTTAAGGGACTTTGAAAAAATTTCAACTGGAATTTTAGCCATTTTTTGACGTGAAATTGTAAACATGTGGCCATGGATTTTGAAAATTCTAGAGAGAATTTTAAAAGCTTCAACAGAATTTCAACAATTTTGAGAGGGATTTGAAAAGTTTCAATGGGAATGGGAAGAATTGGGACAAAAATTGGAAAATTTTTAAGGGACTTTGAAAAATTTCAACTGGAATTTTAGCCATTTTTTGACGTGAAATTGTAAACATGTGGCCATGGATTTTGAAAATTCTAGAGAGAATTTTAAAAGCTTCAACAGAATTTCAACAATTTTGAGAGGGATTTGAAAAGTTTCAATGGGAATGGGAAGAATTGGGACAAAAATTGGAAAATTTTTAAGGGACTTTGAAAAAATTTCAACTGGAATTTTAGCCATTTTTTGACGTGAAATTGTAAACATGTGGACATGGATTTTGAAAATTCTAGAGAGAATTTTAAAAGCTTCAAGAGAATTTCAACAATTTGGAGAGGGATTTGAAAAGTTTCAATGGGAATGGGAAGAATTGGGACAAAAATTGGAAAATTTTTAAGGGACTTTGAAAAAATTTCAACTGGAATTTTAGCCATTTTTTGACGTGAAATTGTAAACATGTGGACATGGATTTTGAAAATTCTAGAGAGAATTTTAAAAGCTTCAACAGAATTTCAACAATTTTGAGAGGGATTTGAAAAGTTTCAATGGGAATGGGAAGAATTGGGACAAAAATTGGAAAATTTTTAAGGGACTTTGAAAAAATTTCAACTGGAATTTTAGCCATTTTTTTGACGTGAAATTGTAAACATGTGGCCATGGATTTTGAAAATTCTAGAGAGAATTTTAAAAGCTTCAACAGAATTTCAACAATTTTGATGAGAGGGATTTGAAAAGTTTCAATGGGAATGGGAAGAATTGGGACAAAAATTGGAAAATTTTTAAGGGACTTTGAAAAAATTTCAACTGGAATTTTAGCCATTTTTTGACGTGAAATTGTAAACATGTGGCCATGGATTTTGAAAATTCTAGAGAGAATTTTAAAAGCTTCAACAGAATTTCAACAATTTTGAGAGGGATTTGAAAAGTTTCAATGGGAATGGGAAATATTGGGACAAAAATCGGAAAATTTTTAAGGGACTTTCAAAAAATTTCAACTGGAATTTTAGCCATTTTTTTATGTGAAATTGTAAACATGTGGCCATGGATTTTGAAAATTCTAGAGAGAATTTTAAAAGCTTCAAGAGAATTTCAACAATTTTGAGAGGGATTTGAAAAGTTTCAATGGGAATGGGAAGAATTGGGACAAAAATTGGAAATTTTTTAAGGGACTTTGAAAAAATTTCAGCTGGAATTTTAGCAATTTTTTAACGTGAAATTGTAAACATGTGGCCATGGATTTTGAAAATTCTAGAGAGAATTTTAAAAGCTTCAACAGAATTTCTACAATTTTGAGAGGGATTTGAAAAGTTTCAATGGGAATGGGAAGAATTGGGACAAAAATTGGAAAATTTTTAAGGGACTTTGAAAAAATTTCAACTGGAATTTTAGCCATTTTTTGACGTGAAATTGTAAACATGTGGCCATGGATTTTGAAAATTCTAGAGAGAATTTTAAAAGCTTCAAGAGAATTTCAACAATTTTGAGAGGGATTTGAAAAGTTTCAATGGGAATGGGAAGAATTGGGACAAAAATTGGAAAATTTTTAAGGGACTTTGAAAAAATTTCAACTGGAATTTTAGCCATTTTTTGACGTGAAATTGTAAACATGTGGCCATGGATTTTGAAAATTCTAGAGAGAATTTTAAAAGCTTCAAGAGAATTTCAACAATTTTGAGAGGGATTTGAAAAGTTTCAATGGGAATGGGAAGAATTGGGACAAAAATTGGAAAATTTTTAAGGGACTTTGAAAAAATTTCAACTGGAACTTTAGCCATTTTTTTATGTGAAATTGTAAACATGTGGACATGGATTTTGAAAATTCTAGAGAGAATTTTAAAAGCTTCAAGAGAATTTCAACAATTTTGAGAGGGATTTGAAAAGTTTCAATGGGAATGGGAAGAATTGGGACAAAAATTGGAAAATTTTTAAGGGACTTTGAAAAAATTTCAACTGGAATTTTAGCCATTTTTTGACGTGAAATTGTAAACATGTGGACATGGATTTTGAAAATTCTAGAGAGAATTTTAAAAGCTTCAAGAGAATTTCAACAATTTTGAGAGGGATTTGAAAAGTTTCAATGGGAATGGGAAGAATTGGGACAAAAATTGGAAAATTTTTCAGGGACTTTGAAAAAATTTCAACTGGAATTTTAGCCATTTTTTGACGTGAAATTGTAAACATGTGGACATGGATTTTGAAAATTCTAGAGAGAATTTTAAAAGCTTCAAGAGAATTTCAACAATTTTGAGAGGGATTTGAAAAGTTTCAATGGGAATGGGAAGAATTGGGACAAAAATTGGAAATTTTTTAAGGGACTTTGAAAAAAATTCAACTGGAATTTTAGCCATTTTTTGACGTGAAATTGTAAACATGTGGACATGGATTTTGAAAATTCTAGAGAGAATTTTAAAAGCTTCAACAGAATTTCAACAATTTTGAGAGGGATTTGAAAAGTTTCAATGGGAATGGGAAGAATTGGGACAAAAATTGGAAATTTTTTAAGGGACTTAGAAAAAATTTCAGCTGGAATTTTAGCAATTTTTTTACGTGAAATTGTAAACATGTGGACATGGATTTTGAAAATTCTAGAGAGAATTTTAAAAGCTTTAACAGAATTTCAACAATTTTGAGAGGGATTTGAAAAGTTTCAATGGGAATGGGAAGAATTGGGACAAAAATTGGAAAATTTTTCAGGGACTTGGAAAAAATTTCAACTGGAATTTTAGCCATTTTTTGACGTGAAATTGTAAACATGTGGACATGGATTTTGAAAATTCTAGAGAGAATTTTAAAAGCTTCAACAGAATTTCAACAATTTTGAGAGGGATTTGAAAAGTTTCAATGGGAATGGGAAGAATTGGGACAAAAATTGGAAAATTTTTAAGGGACTTTGAAAAAATTTCAACTGGAATTTTAGCCATTTTTTTATGTGAAATTGTAAACATGTGGCCATGGATTTTGAAAATTCTAGAGAGAATTTTAAAAGCTTCAACAGAATTTCAACAATTTTGAGAGGGATTTGAAAAGTTTCAATGGGAATGGGAAGAATTGGGACAAAAATTGGAAATTTTTTAAGGGACTTTGAAAAAATTTCAACTGGAATTTTAGCCATTTTTTTACGTGAAATTGTAAACATGTGGCCATGGATTTTGAAAATTCTAGAGAGAATTTTAAAAGCTTCAACAGAATTTCAACAATTTTGAGAGGGATTTGAAAAGTTTCAATGGGAATGGGAAGAATTGGGACAAAAATCGGAAAATTTTTAAGGGACTTTGAAAACATTTCAACTGGAATTTTAGCCATTTTTTGACGTGAAATTGTAAACATGTGGACATGGATTTTGAAAATTCTAGAGAGAATTTTAAAAGCTTCAACAGAATTTCAACAATTTTGAGAGGGATTTGAAAAGTTTCAATGGGAATGGGAAGAATTGGGACAAAAATTGGAAATTTTTTAAGGGACTTTGAAAAAATTTCAGCTGGAATTTTAGCAATTTTTTTACGTGAAATTGTAAACATGTGGCCATGGATTTTGAAAATTCTAGAGAGAATTTTAAAAGCTTCAAGAGAATTTCAACAATTTTGAGAGGGATTTGAAAAGTTTCAATGGGAATGGGAAATATTGGGACAAAAATCGGAAAATTTTTAAGGGACTTTCAAAAAATTTCAACTGGAATTTTAGCCATTTTTTAATGTGAAATTGTAAACATGTGGCCATGGATTTTGAAAATTCTAGAGAGAATTTTAAAAGCTTCAAGAGAATTTCAACAATTTTGAGAGGGATTTGAAAAGTTTCAATGGGAATGGGAAGAATTGGGACAAAAATTGGAAATTTTTTAAGGGACTTTGAAAAAATTTCAGCTGGAATTTTAGCAATTTTTTTACGTGAAATTGTAAACATGTGGACATGGATTTTGAAAATTCTAGAGAGAATTTTAAAAGCTTCAAGAGAATTTCAACAATTTTGAGAGGGATTTGAAAAGTTTCAATGGGAATGGGAAGAATTGGGACAAAAATTGGAAAATTTTTCAGGGACTTTGAAAAAATTTCAACTGGAATTTTAGCCATTTTTTGACGTGAAATTGTAAACATGTGGCCATGGATTTTGAAAATTCTAGAGAGAATTTTAAAAGCTTCAAGAGAATTTCAACAATTTTGAGAGGGATTTGAAAAGTTTCAATGGGAATGGGAAGAATTGGGACAAAAATTGGAAAATTTTTAAGGGACTTTGAAAAAATTTCAACTGGAATTTTAGCCATTTTTTGACGTGAAATTGTAAACATGTGGCCATGGATTTTGAAAATTCTAGAGAGAATTTTAAAAGCTTCAAGAGAATTTCAACAATTTTGAGAGGGATTTGAAAAGTTTCAATGGGAATGGGAAGAATTGGGACAAAAATTGGAAAATTTTTAAGGGACTTTGAAAAAATTTCAACTGGAATTTTAGCCATTTTTTTATGTGAAATTGTAAACATGTGGACATGGATTTTGAAAATTCTAGAGAGAATTTTAAAAGCTTCAAGAGAATTTCAACAATTTTGAGAGGGATTTGAAAAGTTTCAATGGGAATGGGAAGAATTGGGACAAAAATTGGAAATTTTTTAAGGGACTTTGAAAAAATTTCAACTGGAATTTTAGCCATTTTTTGACGTGAAATTGTAAACATGTGGCCATGGATTTTGAAAATTCTAGAGAGAATTTTAAAAGCTTCAACAGAATTTCAACAATTTTGAGAGGGATTTGAAAAGTTTCAATGGGAATGGGAAGAATTGGGACAAAAATTGGAAAATTTTTAAGGGACTTTGAAAAAATTTCAGCTGGAATTTTAGCAATTTTTTTACGTGAAATTGTAAACATGTGGACATGGATTTTGAAAATTCTAGAGAGAATTTTAAAAGCTTCAAGAGAATTTCAACAATTTTGAGAGGGATTTGAAAAGTTTCAATGGGAATGGGAAGAATTGGGACAAAAATTGGAAAATTTTTAAGGGACTTTGAAAAAATTTCAGCTGGAATTTTAGCCATTTTTTGACGTGAAATTGTAAACATGTGGCCATGGATTTTGAAAATTCTAGAGAGAATTTTAAAAGCTTCAACAGAATTTCAACAATTTTGAGAGGGATTTGAAAAGTTTCAATGGGAATGGGAAGAATTGGGACAAAAATTGGAAAATTTTTAAGGGACTTTGAAAAAATTTCAACTGGAATTTTAGCCATTTTTTTATGTGAAATTGTAAACATGTGGCCATGGATTTTGAAAATTCTAGAGAGAATTTTAAAAGCTTCAACAGAATTTCAACAATTTTGAGAGGGATTTGAAAAGTTTCAATGGGAATGGGAAGAATTGGGACAAAAATTGGAAAATTTTTAAGGGACTTTGAAAACATTTCAACTGGAATTTTAGCAATTTTTTGACGTGAAATTGTAAACATGTGGACATGGATTTTGAAAATTCTAGAGAGAATTTTAAAAGCTTCAAGAGAATTTCAACAATTTTGAGAGGGATTTGAAAAGTTTCAATGGGAATGGGAA
>NW_028117080.1:0-33210 GCF_964273445.1 Streptopelia decaocto
AAAATTCTAGAGAGAATTTTAAAAGCTTCAAGAGAATTTCAACAATTTTGAGAGGGATTTGAAAAGTTTCAATGGGAATGGGAAGAATTGGGACAAAAATTGGAAAATTTTTAAGGGACTTTGAAAAAATTTCAACTGGAATTTTAGCCATTTTTTGACGTGAAATTGTAAACATGTGGACATGGATTTTGAAAATTCTAGAGAGAATTTTAAAAGCTTCAAGAGAATTTCAACAATTTTGAGAGGGATTTGAAAAGTTTCAATGGGAATGGGAAGAATTGGGACAAAAATTGGAAAATTTTTAAGGGACTTTGAAAAAATTTCAACTGGAATTTTAGCCATTTTTTGACGTGAAATTGTAAACATGTGCCCATGGATTTTGAAAATTCTAGAGAGAATTTTAAAAGCTTCAACAGAATTTCAACAATTTTGAGAGGGATTTGAAAAGTTTCCATGGGAATGGGAAGAATTGGGACAAAAACTGGAAAATTTTTAAGGGACTTTGAAAAAATTTCAACTGGAATTTTGGCAATTTTTTGACGTGAAATTGTAAACATGTGGCCATGGATTTTGAAAATTCTAGAGAGAATTTTAAAAGCTTCAAGAGAATTTCAACAATTTTGAGAGGGATTTGAAAAGTTTCAATGGGAATGGGAAGAATTGGGACAAAAATTGGAAAATTTTTAAGGGACTTTGAAAACATTTCAACTGGAATTTTAGCCATTTTTTTATGTGAAATTGTAAACATGTGGCCATGGATTTTGAAAATTCTAGAGAGAATTTTAAAAGCTTCAAGAGAATTTCAACAATTTTGAGAGGGATTTGAAAAGTTTCCATGGGAATGGGAAGAATTGGGACAAAAATTGGAAAATTTTTAAGGGACTTTGAAAAAATTTCAACTGGAATTTTAGCCATTTTTTTATGTGAAATTGTAAACATGTGGCCATGGATTTTGAAAATTCTAGAGAGAATTTTAAAAGCTTCAAGAGAATTTCAACAATTTTGAGAGGGATTTGAAAAGTTTCCATGGGAATGGGAAGAATTGGGACAAAAATTGGAAAATTTTTAAGGGACTTTGAAAAAATTTCAACTGGAATTTTAGCAATTTTTTGACGTGAAATTGTAAACATGTGGACATGGATTTTGAAAATTCTAGAGAGAATTTTAAAAGCTTCAACAGAATTTCAACAATTTTGAGAGGGATTTGAAAAGTTTCAATGGGAATGGGAAGAATTGGGACAAAAATTGGAAAATTTTTAAGGGACTTTGAAAAAATTTCAACTGGAATTTTAGCCATTTTTTTATGTGAAATTGTAAACATGTGGCCATGGATTTTGAAAATTCTAGAGAGAATTTTAAAAGCTTCAACAGAATTTCAACAATTTTGAGAGGATTTGAAAAGTTTCAATGGGAATGGGAAGAATTGGGACAAAAATTGGAAAATTTTTAAGGGACTTTGAAAAAATTTCAACTGGAATTTTAGCCATTTTTTGACGTGAAATTGTAAACATGTGGACATGGATTTTGAAAATTCTAGAGAGAATTTTAAAAGCTTCAAGAGAATTTCAACAATTTTGAGAGGGATTTGAAAAGTTTCCATGGGAATGGGAAGAATTGGGACAAAAACTGGAAAATTTTTAAGGGACTTTGAAAAAATTTCAACTGGAATTTTAGCCATTTTTTGACGTGAAATTGTAAACATGTTGAAGTGGATTTTGAAAATTCTAGAGAGAATTTTAAAAGCTTCAACACAATTTCAACAATTTTGAGAGGGATTTGAAAAGTTTCAATGGGAATGGGAAGAATTGGGACAAAAATTGGAAAATTTTTAAGGGACTTTGAAAAAATGTCAACTGGAATTTTAGCCATTTTTTTATGTGAAATTGTAAACATGTGGCCATGGATTTTGAAAATTCTAGAGAGAATTTTAAAAGCTTCAAGAGAATTTCAACAGTTTTGAGAGGGATTTGAAAAGTTTCAATGGGAATGGGAAGAATTGGGACAAAAATTGGAAAATTTTTAAGGGACTTTGAAAAAATTTCAACTGGAATTTTAGCCATTTTTTGACGTGAAATTGTAAACATGTGGCCATGGATTTTGAAAATTCTAGAGAGAATTTTAAAAGCTTCAACAGAATTTCAACAATTTTGAGAGGGATTTGAAAAGTTTCAATGGGAATGGGAAGAATTGGGACAAAAATTGGAAAATTTTTAAGGGACTTTGAAAAAATTTCAACTGGAATTTTAGCCATTTTTTGACGTGAAATTGTAAACATGTGGACATGGATTTTGAAAATTCTAGAGAGAATTTTAAAAGCTTCAACAGAATTTCAACAATTTTGAGAGGGATTTGAAAAGTTTCAATGGGAATGGGAAGAATTGGGACAAAAATTGGAAAATTTTTAAGGGACTTTGAAAAAATTTCAACTGGAATTTTAGCCATTTTTTGACGTGAAATTGTAAACATGTGGCCATGGATTTTGAAAATTCTAGAGAGAATTTTAAAAGCTTCAACAGAATTTCAACAATTTTGAGAGGGATTTGAAAAGTTTCAATGGGAATGGGAAGAATTGGGACAAAAATTGGAAAATTTTTAAGGGACTTTGAAAAAATTTCAACTGGAATTTTAGCCATTTTTTGACGTGAAATTGTAAACATGTTGAAGTGGATTTTGAAAATTCTAGAGAGAATTTTAAAAGCTTCAAGAGAATTTCAACAATTTTGAGAGGGATTTGAAAAGTTTCAATGGGAATGGGAAGAATTGGGACAAAAATTGGAAAATTTTTAAGGGACTTTGAAAAAATTTCAACTGGAATTTTAGCCATTTTTTTATGTGAAATTGTAAACATGTGGACATGGATTTTGAAAATTCTAGAGAGAATTTTAAAAGCTTCAAGAGAATTTCAACAATTTTGAGAGGGATTTGAAAAGTTTCAATGGGAATGGGAAGAATTGGGACAAAAATTGGAAAATTTTTAAGGGACTTTGAAAAAATTTCAACTGGAATTTTAGCAATTTTTTGACGTGAAATTGTAAACATGTTGAAGTGGATTTTGAAAATTCTAGAGAGAATTTTAAAGGCTTCAAGAGAATTTCAACAATTTTGAGAGGGATTTGAAAAGTTTCAATGGGAATGGGAAGAATTGGGACAAAAATTGGAAAATTTTTAAGGGACTTTGAAAAAATTTCAACTGGAATTTTAGCCATTTTTTTATGTGGAATTGTAAACATGTGGCCATGGATTTTGAAAATTCTAGAGAGAATTTTAAAAGCTTCAACAGAATTTCAACAGTTTTGAGAGGGATTTGAAAAGTTTCAATGGGAATGGGAAGAATTGGGACAAAAATTGGAAAATTTTTCAGGGACTTTGAAAAAATTTCAACTGGAATTTTAGCCATTTTTTGACGTGAAATTGTAAACATGTGGCCATGGATTTTGAAAATTCTAGAGAGAATTTTAAAAGCTTCAACAGAATTTCAACAGTTTTGAGAGGGATTTGAAAAGTTTCAATGGGAATGGGAAGAATTGGGACAAAAATTGGAAAATTTTTAAGGGACTTTGAAAAAATTTCAACTGGAATATTAGCCATTTTTTATGTGAAATTGTAAACATGTGGACATGGATTTTGAAAATTCTAGAGAGAATTTTAAAAGCTTCAACAGAATTTCAACAGTTTTGAGAGGGATTTGAAAAGTTTCAATGGGAATGGGAAGAATTGGGACAAAAATTGGAAAATTTTTAAGGGACTTTGAAAAAATTTCAACTGGAATTTTAGCAATTTTTTGACGTGAAATTGTAAACATGTGGACATGGATTTTGAAAATTCTAGAGAGAATTTTAAAAGCTTCAAGAGAATTTCAACAATTTTGAGAGGGATTTGAAAAGTTTCAATGGGAATGGGAAGAATTGGGACAAAAATTGGAAAATTTTTAAGGGACTTTGAAAACATTTCAACTGGAATTTTAGCCATTTTTTGACGTGAAATTGTAAACATGTTGAAGTGGATTTTGAAAATTCTAGAGAGAATTTTAAAAGCTTCAACAGAATTTCAACAATTTTGAGAGGGATTTGAAAAGTTTCAATGGGAATGGGAAGAATTGGGACAAAAATTGGAAAATTTTTAAGGGACTTTGAAAAAATTTCAACTGGAATTTTAGCCATTTTTTGACGTGAAATTGTAAACATGTTGAAGTGGATTTTGAAAATTCTAGAGAGAATTTTAAAAGCTTCAAGAGAATTTCAACAATTTTGAGAGGGATTTGAAAAGTTTCAATGGGAATGGGAAGAATTGGGATAAAAATTGGAAAATTTTTAAGGGACTTTGAAAAAATTTCAACTGGAATTTTAGCCATTTTTTTATGTGAAATTGTAAACATGTGGCCATGGATTTTGAAAATTCTAGAGAGAATTTTAAAAGCTTCAAGAGAATTTCAACAATTTTGAGAGGGATTTGAAAAGTTTCCATGGGAATGGGAAGAATTGGGACAAAAATTGGAAAATTTTTAAGGGACTTTGAAAAAATTTCAACTGGAATTTTAGCCATTTTTTTACGTGAAATTGTAAACATGTGGCCATGGATTTTGAAAATTCTAGAGAGAATTTTAAAAGCTTCAACAGAATTTCAACAATTTTGAGAGGGATTTGAAAAGTTTCAATGGGAATGGGAAGAATTGGGACAAAAATTGGAAAATTTTTAAGGGACTTTGAAAAAATGTCAACTGGAATTTTAGCCATTTTTTGACGTGAAATTGTAAACATGTGGACATGGATTTTGAAAATTCTAGAGAGAATTTTAAAGGCTTCAAGAGAATTTCAACAATTTTGAGAGGGATTTGAAAAGTTTCAATGGGAATGGGAAGAATTGGGACAAAAATTGGAAAATTTTTAAGGGACTTTGAAAAAATTTCAACTGGAATTTTAGCCATTTTTTGACGTGAAATTGTAAACATGTGGCCATGGATTTTGAAAATTCTAGAGAGAATTTTAAAAGCTTCAACAGAATTTCAACAATTTTGAGAGGGATTTGAAAAGTTTCAATGGGAATGGGAAGAATTGGGACAAAAATTGGAAAATTTTTAAGGGACTTTGAAAAAATTTCAACTGGAATTTTAGCCATTTTTTGACGTGAAATTGTAAACATGTGGACATGGATTTTGAAAATTCTAGAGAGAATTTTAAAAGCTTCAACAGAATTTCAACAATTTTGAGAGGGATTTGAAAAGTTTCAATGGGAATGGGAAGAATTGGGACAAAAATTGGAAAATTTTTAAGGGACTTTGAAAAAATGTCAACTGGAATTTTAGCCATTTTTTGACGTGAAATTGTAAACATGTTGAAGTGGATTTTGAAAATTCTAGAGAGAATTTTAAAAGCTTCAACACAATTTCAACAATTTTGAGAGGGATTTGAAAAGTTTCAATGGGAATGGGAAGAATTGGGACAAAAATTGGAAAATTTTTAAGGGACTTTGAAAAATTTCAACTGGAATTTTAGCCATTTTTTTATGTGGAATTGTAAACATGTGGCCATGGATTTTGAAAATTCTAGAGAGAATTTTAAAAGCTTCAACAGAATTTCAACAGTTTTGAGAGGGATTTGAAAAGTTTCAATGGGAATGGGAAGAATTGGGACAAAAATTGGAAAATTTTTCAGGGACTTTGAAAAAATTTCAACTGGAATTTTAGCCATTTTTTGACGTGAAATTGTAAACATGTTGAAGTGGATTTTGAAAATTCTAGAGAGAATTTTAAAAGCTTCAACAGAATTTCAACAGTTTTGAGAGGGATTTGAAAAGTTTCAATGGGAATGGGAAGAATTGGGACAAAAATTGGAAAATTTTTAAGGGACTTTGAAAAAATTTCAACTGGAATATTAGCCATTTTTTATGTGAAATTGTAAACATGTGGACATGGATTTTGAAAATTCTAGAGAGAATTTTAAAAGCTTCAACAGAATTTCAACACTTTTGAGAGGGATTTGAAAAGTTTCAATGGGAATGGGAAGAATTGGGACAAAAATTGGAAAATTTTTAAGGGACTTTGAAAAAATTTCAACTGGAATTTTAGCAATTTTTTGACGTGAAATTGTAAACATGTGGACATGGATTTTGAAAATTCTAGAGAGAATTTTAAAAGCTTCAAGAGAATTTCAACAATTTTGAGAGGGATTTGAAAAGTTTCAATGGGAATGGGAAGAATTGGGACAAAAATTGGAAAATTTTTAAGGGACTTTGAAAACATTTCAACTGGAATTTTAGCCATTTTTTGACGTGAAATTGTAAACATGTTGAAGTGGATTTTGAAAATTCTAGAGAGAATTTTAAAAGCTTCAACAGAATTTCAACAATTTTGAGAGGGATTTGAAAAGTTTCAATGGGAATGGGAAGAATTGGGACAAAAATTGGAAAATTTTTAAGGGACTTTGAAAAAATTTCAACTGGAATTTTAGCCATTTTTTGACGTGAAATTGTAAACATGTGGACATGGATTTTGAAAATTCTAGAGAGAATTTTAAAAGCTTCAACAGAATTTCAACAATTTTGAGAGGGATTTGAAAAGTTTCAATGGGAATGGGAAGAATTGGGATAAAAATTGGAAAATTTTTAAGGGACTTTGAAAAAATTTCAACTGGAATTTTAGCCATTTTTTGACGTGAAATTGTAAACATGTGGACATGGATTTTGAAAATTCTAGAGAGAATTTTAAAAGCTTCAAGAGAATTTCAACAATTTTGAGAGGGATTTGAAAAGTTTCAATGGGAATGGGAAGAATTGGGACAAAAATTGGAAAATTTTTAAGGGACTTTGAAAAAATTTCAACTGGAATTTTAGCCATTTTTTGACATGAAATTGTAAACATGTGGACATGGATTTTGAAAATTCTAGAGAGAATTTTAAAAGCTTCAACAGAATTTCAACAATTTTGAGAGGGATTTGAAAAGTTTCAATGGGAATGGGAAGAATTGGGACAAAAATGGGAAAATTTTTAAGGGACTTTGAAAAAATTTCAACGGGAATTTTAGCCATTTTTTGACGTGAAATTGTAAACATGTGGACATGGATTTTGAAAATTCTAGAGAGAATTTTAAAAGCTTCAACAGAATTTCAACAATTTTGAGAGGGATTTGAAAAGTTTCAATGGGAATGGGAAGAATTGGGACAAAAATTGGAAAATTTTTAAGGGACTTTGAAAAAATTTCAACTGGAATTTTAGCCATTTTTTGACGTGAAATTGTAAACATGTTGAAGTGGATTTTGAAAATTCTAGAGAGAATTTTAAAAGCTTCAAGAGAATTTCAACAATTTTGAGAGGGATTTGAAAAGTTTCAATGGGAATGGGAAGAATTGGGACAAAAATTGGAAAATTTTTAAGGGACTTTGAAAAAATTTCAACTGGAATTTTAGCCATTTTTTGACGTGAAATTGTAAACATGTGGACATGGATTTTGAAAATTCTAGAGAGAATTTTAAAAGCTTCAACAGAATTTCAACAATTTTGAGAGGGATTTGAAAAGTTTCAATGGGAATGGGAAGAATTGGGACAAAAATTGGAAAATTTTTAAGGGACTTTGGAAAAATTTCAACTGGAATTTTAGCCATTTTTTGACGTGAAATTGTAAACATGTGGACATGGATTTTGAAAATTCTAGAGAGAATTTTAAAAGCTTCAAGAGAATTTCAACAATTTTGAGAGGGATTTGAAAAGTTTCAATGGGAATGGGAAGAATTGGGACAAAAATTGGAAAATTTTTCAGGGACTTTGAAAAAATTTCAACTGGAATTTTAGCCATTTTTTGACGTGAAATTGTAAACATGTGGCCATGGATTTTGAAAATTCTAGAGAGAATTTTAAAAGCTTCAACAGAATTTCAACAATTTTGAGAGGGATTTGAAAAGTTTCAATGGGAATGGGAAGAATTGGGACAAAAATTGGAAAATTTTTAAGGGACTTTGAAAAAATTTCAACTGGAATTTTAGCCATTTTTTGACGTGAAATTGTAAACATGTTGAAGTGGATTTTGAAAATTCTAGAGAGAATTTTAAAAGCTTCAACACAATTTCAACAATTTTGAGAGGGATTTGAAAAGTTTCAATGGGAATGGGAAGAATTGGGACAAAAATTGGAAAATTTTTAAGGGACTTTGAAAAAATTTCAACTGGAATTTTAGCCATTTTTTGACGTGAAATTGTAAACATGTGGCCATGGATTTTGAAAATTCTAGAGAGAATTTTAAAAGCTTCAACAGAATTTCAACAATTTTGAGAGGGATTTGAAAAGTTTCAATGGGAATGGGAAGAATTGGGACAAAAATTGGAAAATTTTTAAGGGACTTTGAAAAAATTTCAACTGGAATTTTAGCCATTTTTTGACGTGAAATTGTAAACATGTGGACATGGATTTTGAAAATTCTAGAGAGAATTTTAAAGGCTTCAAGAGAATTTCAACAATTTTGAGAGGGATTTGAAAAGTTTCAATGGGAATGGGAAGAATTGGGACAAAAATTGGAAAATTTTTCAGGGACTTTGAAAAAATTTCAACTGGAATTTTAGCCATTTTTTGACGTGAAATTGTAAACATGTGGACATGGATTTTGAAAATTCTAGAGACAATTTTAAAAGCTTCAAGAGAATTTCAACAATTTTGAGAGGGATTTGAAAAGTTTCAATGGGAATGGGAAGAATTGGGACAAAAATTGGAAAATTTTTCAGGGACTTTGAAAAAATTTCAACTGGAATTTTAGCCATTTTTTGACGTGAAATTGTAAACATGTGGCCATGGATTTTGAAAATTCTAGAGAGAATTTTAAAAGCTTCAACAGAATTTCAACAGTTTTGAGAGGGATTTGAAAAGTTTCAATGGGAATGGGAAGAATTGGGACAAAAATTGGAAAATTTTTAAGGGACTTTGAAAAAATTTCAACTGGAATATTAGCCATTTTTTATGTGAAATTGTAAACATGTGGACATGGATTTTGAAAATTCTAGAGAGAATTTTAAAAGCTTCAACAGAATTTCAACAGTTTTGAGAGGGATTTGAAAAGTTTCAATGGGAATGGGAAGAATTGGGACAAAAATTGGAAAATTTTTAAGGGACTTTGAAAAAATTTCAACTGGAATTTTAGCAATTTTTTGACGTGAAATTGTAAACATGTGGACATGGATTTTGAAAATTCTAGAGAGAATTTTAAAAGCTTCAAAAGAATTTCAACAATTTTGAGAGGGATTTGAAAAGTTTCAATGGGAATGGGAAGAATTGGGACAAAAATTGGAAAATTTTTAAGGGACTTTGAAAAAATTTCAACTGGAATTTTAGCCATTTTTTGACATGAAATTGTAAACATGTGGACATGGATTTTGAAAATTCTAGAGAGAATTTTAAAAGCTTCAACAGAATTTCAACAATTTTGAGAGGGATTTGAAAAGTTTCAATGGGAATGGGAAGAATTGGGACAAAAATGGGAAAATTTTTAAGGGACTTTGAAAAAATTTCAACGGGAATTTTAGCCATTTTTTGACGTGAAATTGTAAACATGTGGACATGGATTTTGAAAATTCTAGAGAGAATTTTAAAAGCTTCAACAGAATTTCAACAATTTTGAGAGGGATTTGAAAAGTTTCAATGGGAATGGGAAGAATTGGGACAAAAATTGGAAAATTTTTAAGGGACTTTGAAAAAATTTCAACTGGAATTTTAGCCATTTTTTGACGTGAAATTGTAAACATGTTGAAGTGGATTTTGAAAATTCTAGAGAGAATTTTAAAAGCTTCAAGAGAATTTCAACAATTTTGAGAGGGATTTGAAAAGTTTCAATGGGAATGGGAAGAATTGGGACAAAAATTGGAAAATTTTTAAGGGACTTTGAAAAAATTTCAACTGGAATTTTAGCCATTTTTTGACGTGAAATTGTAAACATGTGGCCATGGATTTTGAAAATTCTAGAGAGAATTTTAAAAGCTTCAACAGAATTTCAACAATTTTGAGAGGGATTTGAAAAGTTTCAATGGGAATGGGAAGAATTGGGACAAAAATTGGAAAATTTTTAAGGGACTTTGGAAAAATTTCAACTGGAATTTTAGCCATTTTTTGACGTGAAATTGTAAACATGTGGACATGGATTTTGAAAATTCTAGAGAGAATTTTAAAAGCTTCAAGAGAATTTCAACAATTTTGAGAGGGATTTGAAAAGTTTCAATGGGAATGGGAAGAATTGGGACAAAAATTGGAAAATTTTTCAGGGACTTTGAAAAAATTTCAACTGGAATTTTAGCCATTTTTTGACGTGAAATTGTAAACATGTGGCCATGGATTTTGAAAATTCTAGAGAGAATTTTAAAAGCTTCAACAGAATTTCAACAATTTTGAGAGGGATTTGAAAAGTTTCAATGGGAATGGGAAGAATTGGGACAAAAATTGGAAAATTTTTAAGGGACTTTGAAAAAATTTCAACTGGAATTTTAGCCATTTTTTGACGTGAAATTGTAAACATGTTGAAGTGGATTTTGAAAATTCTAGAGAGAATTTTAAAAGCTTCAACACAATTTCAACAATTTTGAGAGGGATTTGAAAAGTTTCAATGGGAATGGGAAGAATTGGGACAAAAATTGGAAAATTTTTAAGGGACTTTGAAAAAATTTCAACTGGAATTTTAGCCATTTTTTGACGTGAAATTGTAAACATGTGGCCATGGATTTTGAAAATTCTAGAGAGAATTTTAAAAGCTTCAACAGAATTTCAACAATTTTGAGAGGGATTTGAAAAGTTTCAATGGGAATGGGAAGAATTGGGACAAAAATTGGAAAATTTTTAAGGGACTTTGAAAAAATTTCAACTGGAATTTTAGCCATTTTTTGACGTGAAATTGTAAACATGTGGACATGGATTTTGAAAATTCTAGAGAGAATTTTAAAGGCTTCAAGAGAATTTCAACAATTTTGAGAGGGATTTGAAAAGTTTCAATGGGAATGGGAAGAATTGGGACAAAAATTGGAAAATTTTTCAGGGACTTTGAAAAAATTTCAACTGGAATTTTAGCCATTTTTTGACGTGAAATTGTAAACATGTGGACATGGATTTTGAAAATTCTAGAGACAATTTTAAAAGCTTCAAGAGAATTTCAACAATTTTGAGAGGGATTTGAAAAGTTTCAATGGGAATGGGAAGAATTGGGACAAAAATTGGAAAATTTTTCAGGGACTTTGAAAAAATTTCAACTGGAATTTTAGCCATTTTTTGACGTGAAATTGTAAACATGTGGCCATGGATTTTGAAAATTCTAGAGAGAATTTTAAAAGCTTCAACAGAATTTCAACAGTTTTGAGAGGGATTTGAAAAGTTTCAATGGGAATGGGAAGAATTGGGACAAAAATTGGAAAATTTTTAAGGGACTTTGAAAAAATTTCAACTGGAATATTAGCCATTTTTTATGTGAAATTGTAAACATGTGGACATGGATTTTGAAAATTCTAGAGAGAATTTTAAAAGCTTCAACAGAATTTCAACAGTTTTGAGAGGGATTTGAAAAGTTTCAATGGGAATGGGAAGAATTGGGACAAAAATTGGAAAATTTTTAAGGGACTTTGAAAAAATTTCAACTGGAATTTTAGCAATTTTTTGACGTGAAATTGTAAACATGTGGACATGGATTTTGAAAATTCTAGAGAGAATTTTAAAAGCTTCAAAAGAATTTCAACAATTTTGAGAGGGATTTGAATAGTTTCAATGGGAATGGGAAGAATTGGGACAAAAATTGGAAAATTTTTAAGGGACTTTGAAAACATTTCAACTGGAATTTTAGCCATTTTTTGACGTGAAATTGTAAACATGTTGAAGTGGATTTTGAAAATTCTAGAGAGAATTTTAAAAGCTTCAAGAGAATTTCAACAATTTTGAGAGGGATTTGAAAAGTTTCAATGGGAATGGGAAGAATTGGGACAAAAATTGGAAAATTTTTAAGGGACTTTGAAAAAATTTCAACTGGAATTTTAGCCATTTTTTTATGTGAAATTGTAAACATGTGGACATGGATTTTGAAAATTCTAGAGAGAATTTTAAAAGCTTCAACAGAATTTCAACAATTTTGAGAGGGATTTGAAAAGTTTCAATGGGAATGGGAAGAATTGGGACAAAAATTGGAAAATTTTTAAGGGACTTTGGAAAAATTTCAACTGGAATTTTAGCCATTTTTTGACGTGAAATTGTAAACATGTGGACATGGATTTTGAAAATTCTAGAGAGAATTTTAAAAGCTTCAAGAGAATTTCAACAATTTTGAGAGGGATTTGAAAAGTTTCAATGGGAATGGGAAGAATTGGGACAAAAATTGGAAAATTTTTCAGGGACTTTGAAAAAATTTCAACTGGAATTTTAGCCATTTTTTGACGTGAAATTGTAAACATGTGGCCATGGATTTTGAAAATTCTAGAGAGAATTTTAAAAGCTTCAACAGAATTTCAACAATTTTGAGAGGGATTTGAAAAGTTTCAATGGGAATGGGAAGAATTGGGACAAAAATTGGAAAATTTTTAAGGGACTTTGAAAAAATTTCAACTGGAATTTTAGCCATTTTTTGACGTGAAATTGTAAACATGTTGAAGTGGATTTTGAAAATTCTAGAGAGAATTTTAAAAGCTTCAACACAATTTCAACAATTTTGAGAGGGATTTGAAAAGTTTCAATGGGAATGGGAAGAATTGGGACAAAAATTGGAAAATTTTTAAGGGACTTTGAAAAAATTTCAACTGGAATTTTAGCCATTTTTTGACGTGAAATTGTAAACATGTGGCCATGGATTTTGAAAATTCTAGAGAGAATTTTAAAAGCTTCAACAGAATTTCAACAATTTTGAGAGGGATTTGAAAAGTTTCAATGGGAATGGGAAGAATTGGACAAAAATTGGAAAATTTTTAAGGGACTTTGAAAAAATTTCAACTGGAATTTTAGCCATTTTTTGACGTGAAATTGTAAACATGTGGACATGGATTTTGAAAATTCTAGAGAGAATTTTAAAGGCTTCAAGAGAATTTCAACAATTTTGAGAGGGATTTGAAAAGTTTCAATGGGAATGGGAAGAATTGGGACAAAAATTGGAAAATTTTCAGGGACTTTGAAAAAATTTCAACTGGAATTTTAGCCATTTTTTGACGTGAAATTGTAAACATGTGGACATGGATTTTGAAAATTCTAGAGACAATTTTAAAAGCTTCAAGAGAATTTCAACAATTTTGAGAGGGATTTGAAAAGTTTCAATGGGAATGGGAAGAATTGGGACAAAAATTGGAAAATTTTTCAGGGACTTTGAAAAAATTTCAACTGGAATTTTAGCCATTTTTTGACGTGAAATTGTAAACATGTGGCCATGGATTTTGAAAATTCTAGAGAGAATTTTAAAAGCTTCAACAGAATTTCAACAGTTTTGAGAGGGATTTGAAAAGTTTCAATGGGAATGGGAAGAATTGGGACAAAAATTGGAAAATTTTTAAGGGACTTTGAAAAAATTTCAACTGGAATATTAGCCATTTTTTATGTGAAATTGTAAACATGTGGACATGGATTTTGAAAATTCTAGAGAGAATTTTAAAAGCTTCAACAGAATTTCAACAGTTTTGAGAGGGATTTGAAAAGTTTCAATGGGAATGGGAAGAATTGGGACAAAAATTGGAAAATTTTTAAGGGACTTTGAAAAAATTTCAACTGGAATTTTAGCAATTTTTTGACGTGAAATTGTAAACATGTGGACATGGATTTTGAAAATTCTAGAGAGAATTTTAAAAGCTTCAAAAGAATTTCAACAATTTTGAGAGGGATTTGAAAAGTTTCAATGGGAATGGGAAGAATTGGGACAAAAATTGGAAAATTTTTAAGGGACTTTGAAAACATTTCAACTGGAATTTTAGCCATTTTTGACGTGAAATTGTAAACATGTTGAAGTGGATTTTGAAAATTCTAGAGAGAATTTTAAAAGCTTCAACAGAATTTCAACAATTTTGAGAGGGATTTGAAAAGTTTCAATGGGAATGGGAAGAATTGGGACAAAAATTGGAAAATTTTTAAGGGACTTTGAAAAAATTTCAACTGGAATTTTAGCAATTTTTTGACGTGAAATTGTAAACATGTGGCCATGGATTTTGAAAATTCTAGAGAGAATTTTAAAAGCTTCAACAGAATTTCAACAATTTTGAGAGGGATTTGAAAAGTTTCAATGGGAATGGGAAGAATTGGGACAAAAATTGGAAAATTTTTAAGGGACTTTGAAAAAATTTCAACTGGAATTTTAGCCATTTTTTGACGTGAAATTGTAAACATGTGGACATGGATTTTGAAAATTCTAGAGAGAATTTTAAAAGCTTCAAGAGAATTTCAACAATTTTGAGAGGGATTTGAAAAGTTTCAATGGGAATGGGAAGAATTGGGACAAAAATTGGAAAATTTTTAAGGGACTTTGAAAAAATTTCAACTGGAATTTTAGCCATTTTTTGACGTGAAATTGTAAACATGTGGCCATGGATTTTGAAAATTCTAGAGAGAATTTTAAAAGCTTCAACAGAATTTCAACAATTTTGAGAGGGATTTGAAAAGTTTCAATGGGAATGGGAAGAATTGGGACAAAAATTGGAAAATTTTTAAGGGACTTTGAAAAAATGTCAACTGGAATTTTAGCCATTTTTTTACGTGAAATTGTAAACATGTGGACATGGATTTTGAAAATTCTAGAGAGAATTTTAAAGGCTTCAAGAGAATTTCAACAATTTTGAGAGGGATTTGAAAAGTTTCAATGGGAATGGGAAGAATTGGGACAAAAATTGGAAAATTTTTAAGGGACTTTGAAAACATTTCAACTGGAATTTTAGCCATTTTTTGACGTGAAATTGTAAACATGTTGAAGTGGATTTTGAAAATTCTAGAGAGAATTTTAAAAGCTTCAACAGAATTTCAACAATTTTGAGAGGGATTTGAAAAGTTTCAATGGGAATGGGAAGAATTGGGACAAAAATTGGAAAATTTTTAAGGGACTTTGAAAAAATTTCAACGGGAATTTTAGCCATTTTTTGACGTGAAATTGTAAACATGTGGACATGGATTTTGAAAATTCTAGAGAGAATTTTAAAAGCTTCAAGAGAATTTCAACAATTTTGAGAGGGATTTGAAAAGTTTCAATGGGAATGGGAAGAATTGGGATAAAAATTGGAAAATTTTTAAGGGACTTTGAAAAAATTTCAACTGGAATTTTAGCCATTTTTTGACGTGAAATTGTAAACATGTGGACATGGATTTTGAAAATTCTAGAGAGAATTTTAAAAGCTTCAAGAGAATTTCAACAATTTTGAGAGGGATTTGAAAAGTTTCAATGGGAATGGGAAGAATTGGGACAAAAATTGGAAAATTTTTAAGGGACTTTGAAAAAATTTCAACTGGAATTTTAGCCATTTTTTGACGTGAAATTGTAAACATGTGGCCATGGATTTTGAAAATTCTAGAGAGAATTTTAAAGGCTTCAAGAGAATTTCAACAATTTTGAGAGGGATTTGAAAAGTTTCAATGGGAATGGGAAGAATTGGGACAAAAATTGGAAAATTTTTAAGGGACTTTGAAAAAATTTCAACTGGAATTTTAGCCATTTTTTGACATGAAATTGTAAACATGTGGACATGGATTTTGAAAATTCTAGAGAGAATTTTAAAAGCTTCAACAGAATTTCAACAATTTTGAGAGGGATTTGAAAAGTTTCAATGGGAATGGGAAGAATTGGGACAAAAATTGGAAAATTTTTAAGGGACTTTGAAAAAATTTCAACGGGAATTTTAGCCATTTTTTGACGTGAAATTGTAAACATGTGGCCATGGATTTTGAAAATTCTAGAGAGAATTTTAAAAGCTTCAACAGAATTTCAACAATTTTGAGAGGGATTTGAAAAGTTTCAATGGGAATGGGAAGAATTGGGACAAAAATTGGAAAATTTTTAAGGGACTTTGAAAAAATTTCAACTGGAATTTTAGCCATTTTTTGACGTGAAATTGTAAACATGTTGAAGTGGATTTTGAAAATTCTAGAGAGAATTTTAAAAGCTTCAACACAATTTCAACAATTTTGAGAGGGATTTGAAAAGTTTCAATGGGAATGGGAAGAATTGGGACAAAAATTGGAAAATTTTTAAGGGACTTTGAAAAAATTTCAACTGGAATTTTAGCCATTTTTTGACGTGAAATTGTAAACATGTGGCCATGGATTTTGAAAATTCTAGAGAGAATTTTAAAAGCTTCAACAGAATTTCAACAATTTTGAGAGGGATTTGAAAAGTTTCAATGGGAATGGGAAGAATTGGGACAAAAATTGGAAAATTTTTAAGGGACTTTGAAAAAATTTCAACTGGAATTTTAGCCATTTTTTGACGTGAAATTGTAAACATGTTGAAGTGGATTTTGAAAATTCTAGAGAGAATTTTAAAAGCTTCAAGAGAATTTCAACAATTTTGAGAGGGATTTGAAAAGTTTCAATGGGAATGGGAAGAATTGGGACAAAAATTGGAAAATTTTTAAGGGACTTTGAAAAAATTTCAACTGGAATTTTAGCCATTTTTTGACGTGAAATTGTAAACATGTGGCCATGGATTTTGAAAATTCTAGAGAGAATTTTAAAAGCTTCAAGAGAATTTCAACAATTTTGAGAGGGATTTGAAAAGTTTCAATGGGAATGGGAAGAATTGGGACAAAAATTGGAAAATTTTTAAGGGACTTTGAAAAAATTTCAACTGGAATGTTAGCAATTTTTTTATGTGAAATTGTAAACATGTGGACATGGATTTTGAAAATTCTAGAGAGAATTTTAAAAGCTTCAAGAGAATTTCAACAATTTTGAGAGGGATTTGAAAAGTTTCAATGGGAATGGGAAGAATTGGGACAAAAATTGGAAAATTTTTAAGGGACTTTGGAAAAATTTCAACTGGAATTTTAGCCATTTTTTGACGTGAAATTGTAAACATGTGGCCATGGATTTTGAAAATTCTAGAGAGAATTTTAAAAGCTTCAAGAGAATTTCAACAATTTTGAGAGGGATTTGAAAAGTTTCAATGGGAATGGGAAGAATTGGGACAAAAATTGGAAAATTTTTAAGGGACTTTGAAAAAATTTCAACTGGAATTTTAGCCATTTTTTGACGTGAAATTGTAAACATGTTGAAGTGGATTTTGAAAATTCTAGAGAGAATTTTAAAAGCTTAAACACAATTTCAACAATTTTGAGAGGGATTTGAAAAGTTTCAATGGGAATGGGAAGAATTGGGACAAAAATTGGAAAATTTTTAAGGGACTTTGAAAAAATTTCAACTGGAATTTTAGCCATTTTTTGACGTGAAATTGTAAACATGTGGCCATGGATTTTGAAAATTCTAGAGAGAATTTTAAAAGCTTCAACAGAATTTCAACAATTTTGAGAGGGATTTGAAAAGTTTCAATGGGAATGGGAAGAATTGGGACAAAAATTGGAAAATTTTTAAGGGACTTTGAAAAAATGTCAACTGGAATTTTAGCCATTTTTTGACGTGAAATTGTAAACATGTGGACATGGATTTTGAAAATTCTAGAGAGAATTTTAAAGGCTTCAAGAGAATTTCAACAATTTTGAGAGGGATTTGAAAAGTTTCAATGGGAATGGGAAGAATTGGGACAAAAATTGGAAAATTTTTAAGGGACTTTGAAAAAATGTCAACTGGAATTTTAGCCATTTTTTGACGTGAAATTGTAAACATGTGGACAAGGATTTTGAAAATTCTAGAGAGAATTTTAAAGGCTTCAAGAGAATTTCAACAATTTTGAGAGGGATTTGAAAAGTTTCAATGGGAATGGGAAGAATTGGGACAAAAATTCGAAAATTTTTCAGGGACTTTGAAAAAATTTCAACTGGAATTTTAGCCATTTTTTGACGTGAAATTGTAAACATGTGGACATGGATTTTGAAAATTCTAGAGAGAATTTTAAAAGCTTCAAGAGAATTTCAACAATTTTGAGAGGGATTTGAAAAGTTTCAATGGGAATGGGTAGAATGGGACAAAAATTGGAAAATTTTTAAGGGACTTTGAAAAAATTTCAACTGGAATTTTAGCCATTTTTTGACGTGAAATTGTAAACATGTGGACATGGATTTTGAAAATTCTAGAGAGAATTTTAAAAGCTTCAAGAGAATTTCAACAATTTTGAGAGGGATTTGAAAGTTTCAATGGGAATGGGAAGAATTGGGACAAAAATTGGAAAATTTTTAAGGGACTTTGAAAAAATTTCAACTGGAATTTTAGCAATTTTTTGACGTGAAATTGTAAACATGTTGAAGTGGATTTTGAAAATTCTAGAGAGAATTTTAAAAGCTTCAAGAGAATTTCAACAATTTTGAGAGGGATTTGAAAAGTTTCAATGGGAATGGGAAGAATTGGGACAAAAATTGGAAAATTTTTAAGGGACTTTGAAAAAATTTCAACTGGAATTTTAGCAATTTTTTGACGTGAAATTGTAAACATGTTGAAGTGGATTTTGAAAATTCTAGAGAGAATTTTAAAAGCTTCAAGAGAATTTCAACAATTTTGAGAGGGATTTGAAAAGTTTCAATGAAAATGGGAAGAATTGGGACAAAAATTGGAAAATTTTTAAGGGACTTTGAAAAAATTTCAACTGGAATTTTAGCCATTTTTTGACGTGAAATTGTAAACATGTGGCCATGGATTTTGAAAATTCTAGAGAGAATTTTAAAAGCTACAACAGAATTTCAACAATTTTGAGAGGGATTTGAAAAGTTTCAATGGGAATGGGAAGAATTGGGACAAAAATTGGAAAATTTTTAAGGGACTTTGAAAAAATTTCAACTGGAATTTTAGCAATTTTTTGACGTGAAATTGTAAACATGTTGAAGTGGATTTTGAAAATTCTAGAGAGAATTTTAAAAGCTTCAAGAGAATTTCAACAATTTTGAGAGGGATTTGAAAAGTTTCAATGAAAATGGGAAGAATTGGGACAAAAATTGGAAAATTTTTAAGGGACTTTGAAAAAATTTCAACTGGAATTTTAGCCATTTTTTGACGTGAAATTGTAAACATGTGGCCATGGATTTTGAAAATTCTAGAGAGAATTTTAAAAGCTTCAACAGAATTTCAACAATTTTGAGAGGGATTTGAAAAGTTTCAATGGGAATGGGAAGAATTGGGACAAAAATTGGAAAATTTTTAAGGGACTTTGAAAAAATGTCAACTGGAATTTTAGCCATTTTTTGACGTGAAATTGTAAACATGTGGACATGGATTTTGAAAATTCTAGAGAGAATTTTAAAAGCTTCAAGAGAATTTCAACAATTTTGAGAGGGATTTGAAAAGTTTCAATGGGAATGGGAAGAATTGGGACAAAAATTGGAAAATTTTTCAGGGACTTTGAAAAAATTTCAACTGGAATTTTAGCAATTTTTTGACGTGAAATTGTAAACATGTTGAAGTGGATTTTGAAAATTCTAGAGAGAATTTTAAAAGCTTCAACAGAATTTCAACAATTTTGAGAGGGATTTGAAAAGTTTCAATGGGAATGGGTAGAATTGGGACAAAAATTGGAAAATTTTTAAGGGACTTTGAAAAAATTTCAACTGGAATTTTAGCCATTTTTTGACGTGAAATTGTAAACATGTGGCCATGGATTTTGAAAATTCTAGAGAGAATTTTAAAAGCTTCAAGAGAATTTCAACAATTTTGAGAGGGATTTGAAAAGTTTCAATGGGAATGGGAAGAATTGGGACAAAAATTGGAAAATTTTTAAGGGACTTTGAAAAAATTTCAACTGGAATTTTAGCCATTTTTTGACGTGAAATTGTAAACATGTTGAAGTGGATTTTGAAAATTCTAGAGAGAATTTTAAAAGCTTCAAGAGAATTTCAACAATTTTGAGAGGGATTTGAAAAGTTTCAATGGGAATGGGAAGAATTGGGACAAAAATTGGAAAATTTTTAAGGGACTTTGAAAAAATTTCAACTGGAATTTTAGCAATTTTTTGACGTGAAATTGTAAACATGTTGAAGTGGATTTTGAAAATTCTAGAGAGAATTTTAAAAGCTTCAAGAGAATTTCAACAATTTTGAGAGGGATTTGAAAAGTTTCAATGAAAATGGGAAGAATTGGGACAAAAATTGGAAAATTTTTAAGGGACTTTGAAAAAATTTCAACTGGAATTTTAGCCATTTTTTGACGTGAAATTGTAAACATGTGGCCATGGATTTTGAAAATTCTAGAGAGAATTTTAAAAGCTACAACAGAATTTCAACAATTTTGAGAGGGATTTGAAAAGTTTCAATGGGAATGGGAAGAATTGGGACAAAAATTGGAAAATTTTTAAGGGACTTTGAAAAAATTTCAACTGGAATTTTAGCAATTTTTTGACGTGAAATTGTAAACATGTTGAAGTGGATTTTGAAAATTCTAGAGAGAATTTTAAAAGCTTCAAGAGAATTTCAACAATTTTGAGAGGGATTTGAAAAGTTTCAATGAAAATGGGAAGAATTGGGACAAAAATTGGAAAATTTTTAAGGGACTTTGAAAAAATTTCAACTGGAATTTTAGCCATTTTTTGACGTGAAATTGTAAACATGTGGCCATGGATTTTGAAAATTCTAGAGAGAATTTTAAAAGCTTCAACAGAATTTCAACAATTTTGAGAGGGATTTGAAAAGTTTCAATGGGAATGGGAAGAATTGGGACAAAAATTGGAAAATTTTTAAGGGACTTTGAAAAAATGTCAACTGGAATTTTAGCCATTTTTTGACGTGAAATTGTAAACATGTGGACATGGATTTTGAAAATTCTAGAGAGAATTTTAAAAGCTTCAAGAGAATTTCAACAATTTTGAGAGGGATTTGAAAAGTTTCAATGGGAATGGGAAGAATTGGGACAAAAATTGGAAAATTTTTCAGGGACTTTGAAAAAATTTCAACTGGAATTTTAGCAATTTTTTGACGTAAAATTGTAAACATGTTGAAGTGGATTTTGAAAATTCTAGAGAGAATTTTAAAAGCTTCAACAGAATTTCAACAATTTTGAGAGGGATTTGAAAAGTTTCAATGGGAATGGGTAGAATTGGGACAAAAATTGGAAAATTTTTAAGGGACTTTGAAAAAATTTCAACTGGAATTTTAGCCATTTTTTGACGTGAAATTGTAAACATGTGGCCATGGATTTTGAAAATTCTAGAGAGAATTTTAAAAGCTTCAAGAGAATTTCAACAATTTTGAGAGGGATTTGAAAAGTTTCAATGGGAATGGGAAGAATTGGGACAAAAATTGGAAAATTTTTAAGGGACTTTGAAAAAATTTCAACTGGAATTTTAGCCATTTTTTGACGTGAAATTGTAAACATGTTGAAGTGGATTTTGAAAATTATAGAGAGAATTTTAAAAGCTTCAAGAGAATTTCAACAATTTTGAGAGGAATTTGAAAAGTTTCAATGGGAATGGGAAGAATTGGGACAAAAATTGGAAAATTTTTAAGGGACTTTGAAAAAATTTCAACTGGAATTTTAGCCATTTTTTGACGTGAAATTGTAAACATGTGGCCATGGATTTTGAAAATTCTAGAGAGAATTTTAAAAGCTTCAAGAGAATTTCAACAATTTTGAGAGGGATTTGAAAAGTTTCAATGGGAATGGGAAGAATTGGGACAAAAATTGGAAAATTTTTAAGGGACTTTGAAAAAATTTCAACTGGAATTTTAGCCATTTTTTGACGTGAAATTGTAAACATGTTGAAGTGGATTTTGAAAATTCTAGAGAGAATTTTAAAAGCTTCAAGAGAATTTCAACAATTTTGAGAGGGATTTGAAAAGTTTCAATGGGAATGGGAAGAATTGGGACAAAAATTGGAAAATTTTTAAGGGACTTTGAAAAAATTTCAACTGGAATTTTAGCCATTTTTTGACGTGAAATTGTAAACATGTTGAAGTGGATTTTGAAAATTCTAGAGAGAATTTTAAAAGCTTCAAGAGAATTTCAACAATTTTGAGAGGGATTTGAAAAGTTTCAATGGGAATGGGAAGAATTGGGACAAAAATTGGAAAATTTTTAAGGGACTTTGAAAAAATTTCAACTGGAATTTTAGCCATTTTTTGACGTGAAATTGTAAACATGTGGACATGGATTTTGAAAATTCTAGAGAGAATTTTAAAAGCTTCAAGAGAATTTCAACAATTTTGAGAGGGATTTGAAAAGTTTCAATGGGAATGGGAAGAATTGGGACAAAAATTGGAAAATTTTTCAGGGACTTTGAAAAAATTTCAACTGGAATTTTAGCCATTTTTTGACGTGAAATTGTAAACATGTTGAAGTGGATTTTGAAAATTCTAGAGAGAATTTTAAAAGCTTCAACACAATTTCAACAATTTTGAGAGGGATTTGAAAAGTTTCAATGGGAATGGGAAGAATTGGGACAAAAATTGGAAAATTTTTAAGGGACTTTGAAAAAATTTCAACTAGAATTTTAGCCATTTTTTTATGTGGAATTGTAAACATGTGGCCATGGATTTTGAAAATTCTAGAGAGAATTTTAAAAGCTTCAACAGAATTTCAACAGTTTTGAGAGGGATTTGAAAAGTTTCAATGGGAATGGGAAGAATTGGGACAAAAATTGGAAAATTTTTAAGGGACTTTGAAAAAATTTCAACTGGAATTTTAGCAATTTTTTGACGTGAAATTGTAAACATGTGGCCATGGATTTTGAAAATTCTAGAGAGAATTTTAAAAGCTTCAACAGAATTTCAACAGTTTTGAGAGGGATTTGAAAAGTTTCAATGGGAATGGGAAGAATTGGGACAAAAATTGGAAAATTTTTAAGGGACTTTGAAAAAATTTCAACTGGAATTTTAGCCATTTTTTGACGTGAAATTGTAAACATGTGGACATGGATTTTGAAAATTCTAGAGAGAATTTTAAAAGCTTCAAGAGAATTTCAACAATTTTGAGAGGGATTTGAAAAGTTTCAATGGGAATGGGAAGAATTGGGACAAAAATTGGAAAACTTTTAAGGGACTTTGAAAAAATTTCAACTGGAATTTTAGCAATTTTTTTATGTGAAATTGTAAACATGTGGCCATGGATTTTGAAAATTCTAGAGAGAATTTTAAAAGCTTCAACAGAATTCCAACAATTTTGAGAGGGATTTGAAAAGTTTCAATGGGAATGGGAAGAATTGGGACAAAAATTGGAAAATTTTTAAGGGACTTTGAAAAAATTTCAACTGGAATTTTAGCCATTTTTTTACATGAAATTGTAAACATGTGGACATGGATTTTGAAAATTCTAGAGAGAATTTTAAAAGCTTCAAGAGAATTTCAACAATTTTGAGAGAGATTTGAAAAGTTTCAATGGGAATGGGAAGAATTGGGACAAAAATTGGAAAATTTTTAAGGGACTTTGAAAAAATTTCAACTGGAATTTTAGCCATTTTTTGACGTGAAATTGTAAACATGTTGAAGTGGATTTTGAAAATTCTAGAGAGAATTTTAAAAGCTTCAACACAATTTCAACAATTTTGAGAGGGATTTGAAAAGTTTCAATGGGAATGGGAAGAATTGGGACAAAAATTGGAAAATTTTTAAGGGACTTTGAAAAAATTTCAACTAGAATTTTAGCCATTTTTTTATGTGGAATTGTAAACATGTGGCCATGGATTTTGAAAATTCTAGAGAGAATTTTAAAAGCTTCAACAGAATTTCAACAGTTTTGAGAGGGATTTGAAAAGTTTCAATGGGAATGGGAAGAATTGGGACAAAAATTGGAAAATTTTTAAGGGACTTTGAAAAAATTTCAACTGGAATTTTAGCCATTTTTTGACGTGAAATTGTAAACATGTGGCCATGGATTTTGAAAATTCTAGAGAGAATTTTAAAAGCTTCAACAGAATTTCAACAATTTTGAGAGGGATTTGAAAAGTTTCAATGGGAATGGGAAGAATTGGGACAAAAATTGGAAAATTTTTAAGGGACTTTGAAAAAATTTCAACTGGAATTTTAGCCATTTTTTGACGTGAAATTGTAAACATGTTGAAGTGGATTTTGAAAATTCTAGAGAGAATTTTAAAAGCTTCAACAGAATTTCAACAATTTTGAGAGGGATTTGAAAAGTTTCAATGGGAATGGGAAGAATTGGGACAAAAATTGGAAAATTTTTAAGGGACTTTGAAAAAATGTCAACTGGAATTTTAGCCATTTTTTGACGTGAAATTGTAAACATGTGGACATGGATTTTGAAAATTCTAGAGAGAATTTTAAAAGCTTCAAGAGAATTTCAACAATTTTGAGAGGGATTTGAAAAGTTTCAATGGGAATGGGAAGAATTGGGACAAAAATTGGAAAACTTTTAAGGGACTTTGAAAAAATTTCAACTGGAATTTTAGCAATTTTTTTATGTGAAATTGTAAACATGTGGACATGGATTTTGAAAATTCTAGAGAGAATTTTAAAAGCTTCAACAGAATTTCAACAATTTTGAGAGGGATTTGAAAAGTTTCAATGGGAATGGGAAGAATTGGGACAAAAATTGGAAAATTTTTAAGGGACTTTGAAAAAATGTCAACTGGAATTTTAGCCATTTTTTGACGTGAAATTGTAAACATGTGGACATGGATTTTGAAAATTCTAGAGAGAATTTTAAAAGCTTCAAGAGAATTTCAACAATTTTGAGAGGGATTTGAAAAGTTTCAATGGGAATGGGAAGAATTGGGACAAAAATTGGAAAATTTTTAAGGGACTTTGAAAAAATTTCAACTGGAATTTTAGCCATTTTTTGACGTGAAATTGTAAACATGTGGACATGGATTTTGAAAATTCTAGAGAGAATTTTAAAAGCTTCAACAGAATTTCAACAATTTTGAGAGGGATTTGAAAAGTTTCAATGGGAATGGGTAGAATTGGGACAAAAATTGGAAAATTTTTAAGGGACTTTGAAAATATTTCAACGGGAATTTTAGCAATTTTTTGACGTGAAATTGTAAACATGTGGCCATGGATTTTGAAAATTCTAGAGAGAATTTTAAAAGCTTCAACAGAATTTCAACAATTTTGAGAGGGATTTGAAAAGTTTCAATGGGAATGGGAAGAATTGGGACAAAAATTGGAAAATTTTTAAGGGACTTTGAAAAAATTTCAACTGGAATTTTAGCCATTTTTTGACGTGAAATTGTAAACATGTTGAAGTGGATTTTGAAAATTCTAGAGAGAATTTTAAAAGCTTCAAGAGAATTTCAACAATTTTGAGAGGGATTTGAAAAGTTTCAATGGGAATGGGAAGAATTGGGACAAAAATTGGAAAATTTTTAAGGGACTTTGAAAAAATTTCAACTGGAATTTTAGCCATTTTTTGACGTGAAATTGTAAACATGTGGCCATGGATTTTGAAAATTCTAGAGAGAATTTTAAAAGCTTCAACAGAATTTCAACAATTTTGAGAGGGATTTGAAAAGTTTCAATGGGAATGGGAAGAATTGGGACAAAAATTGGAAAATTTTTAAGGGACTTTGAAAAAATTTCAACTGGAATTTTAGCCATTTTTTGACGTGAAATTGTAAACATGTTGAAGTGGATTTTGAAAATTCTAGAGAGAATTTTAAAAGCTTCAAGAGAATTTCAACAATTTTGAGAGGGATTTGAAAAGTTTCAATGGGAATGGGAAGAATTGGGACAAAAATTGGAAAATTTTTAAGGGACTTTGAAAAAATTTCAACTGGAATTTTAGCCATTTTTTGACGTGAAATTGTAAACATGTGGCCATGGATTTTGAAAATTCTAGAGAGAATTTTAAAAGCTTCAACAGAATTTCAACAATTTTGAGAGGGATTTGAAAAGTTTCAATGGGAATGGGAAGAATTGGGACAAAAATTGGAAAATTTTTAAGGGACTTTGAAAAAATTTCAACTGGAATTTTAGCCATTTTTTGACGTGAAATTGTAAACATGTTGAAGTGGATTTTGAAAATTCTAGAGAGAATTTTAAAAGCTTCAAGAGAATTTCAACAATTTTGAGAGGGATTTGAAAAGTTTCAATGGGAATGGGAAGAATTGGGACAAAAATTGGAAAATTTTTAAGGGACTTTGAAAAAATTTCAACTAGAATTTTAGCCATTTTTTTATGTGGAATTGTAAACATGTGGCCATGGATTTTGAAAATTCTAGAGAGAATTTTAAAAGCTTCAACAGAATTTCAACAATTCTGAGAGGGATTTGAAAAGTTTCAATGGGAATGGGAAGAATTGGGACAAAAATTGGAAAATTTTTAAGGGACTTTGAAAAAATTTCAACTGGAATTTTAGCAATTTTTTGACGTGAAATTGTAAACATGTGGCCATGGATTTTGAAAATTCTAGAGAGAATTTTAAAAGCTTCAACAGAATTTCAACAGTTTTGAGAGGGATTTGAAAAGTTTCAATGGGAATGGGAAGAATTGGGACAAAAATTGGAAAATTTTTAAGGGACTTTGAAAAAATTTCAACTGGAATATTAGCCATTTTTTATGTGAAATTGTAAACATGTGGACATGGATTTTGAAAATTCTAGAGAGAATTTTAAAAGCTTCAACAGAATTTCAACAATTTTGAGAGGGATTTGAAAAGTTTCAATGGGAATGGGAAGAATTGGGACAAAAATCGGAAAATTTTTAAGGGACTTTGAAAAAATTTCAACTGGAATTTTAGCCATTTTTTGACGTGAAATTGTAAACATGTTGAAGTGGATTTTGAAAATTCTAGAGAGAATTTTAAAAGCTTCAAGAGAATTTCAACAATTTTGAGAGGGATTTGAAAAGTTTCAATGGGAATGGGAAGAATTGGGACAAAAATTGGAAAATTTTTCAGGGACTTTGAAAAAATTTCAACTGGAATTTTAGCCATTTTTTGACGTGAAATTGTAAACATGTGGCCATGGATTTTGAAAATTCTAGAGAGAATTTTAAAAGCTTCAAGAGAATTTCAACAATTTTGAGAGGGATTTGAAAAGTTTCAATGGGAATGGGAAGAATTGGGACAAAAATTGGAAAATTTTTAAGGGACTTTGAAAAAATTTCAACTGGAATTTTAGCAATTTTTTTATGTGAAATTGTAAACATGTGGACATGGATTTTGAAAATTCTAGAGAGAATTTTAAAAGCTTCAAGAGAATTTCAACAATTTTGAGAGGGATTTGAAAAGTTTCAATGGGAATGGGAAGAATTGGGACAAAAATTGGAAAATTTTTAAGGGACTTTGAAAAAATTTCAACTGGAATTTTAGCCATTTTTTGACGTGAAATTGTAAACATGTGGACATGGATTTTGAAAATTCTAGAGAGAATTTTAAAAGCTTCAACAGAATTTCAACAATTTTGAGAGAGATTTGAAAAGTTTCAATGGGAATGGGAAGAATTGGGACAAAAATTGGAAAATTTTTAAGGGACTTTGAAAAAATTTCAACTGGAATTTTAGCCATTTTTTGACGTGAAATTGTAAACATGTTGAAGTGGATTTTGAAAATTCTAGAGAGAATTTTAAAAGCTTCAAGAGAATTTCAACAATTTTGAGAGGGATTTGAAAAGTTTCAATGGGAATGGGAAGAATTGGGACAAAAATTGGAAAATTTTTAAGGGACTTTGAAAAAATTTCAACTGGAATTTTAGCCATTTTTTGACGTGAAATTGTAAACATGTGGCCATGGATTTTGAAAATTCTAGAGAGAATTTTAAAAGCTTCAAGAGAATTTCAACAATTTTGAGAGGGATTTGAAAAGTTTCAATGGGAATGGGAAGAATTGGGACAAAAATTGGAAAATTTTGAAGGGACTTTGAAAAAATTTCAACTGGAATTTTAGCCATTTTTTGACGTGAAATTGTAAACATGTGGACATGGATTTTGAAAATTCTAGAGAGAATTTTAAAAGCTTCAAGAGAATTTCAACAATTTTGAGAGGGATTTGAAAAGTTTCAATGGGAATGGGAAGAATTGGGACAAAAATTGGAAAATTTTTCAGGGACTTTGAAAAAATTTCAACTGGAATTTTAGCCATTTTTTGACGTGAAATTGTAAACATGTGGCCATGGATTTTGAAAATTCTAGAGAGAATTTTAAAAGCTTCAACAGAATTTCAACAATTTTGAGAGGGATTTGAAAAGTTTCAATGGGAATGGGTAGAATTGGGACAAAAATTGGAAAATTTTTCAGGGACTTTGAAAAAATTTCAACGGGAATTTTAGCAATTTTTTGACGTGAAATTGTAAACATGTGGCCATGGATTTTGAAAATTCTAGAGAGAATTTTAAAAGCTTCAACAGAATTTCAACAATTTTGAGAGGGATTTGAAAAGTTTCAATGGGAATGGGAAGAATTGGGACAAAAATTGGAAAATTTTTAAGGGACTTTGAAAAAATTTCAACTGGAATTTTAGCCATTTTTTGACGTGAAATTGTAAACATGTTGAAGTGGATTTTGAAAATTCTAGAGAGAATTTTAAAAGCTTCAAGAGAATTTCAACAATTTTGAGAGGGATTTGAAAAGTTTCAATGGGAATGGGAAGAATTGGGACAAAAATTGGAAAATTTTTAAGGGACTTTGAAAAAATTTCAACTGGAATTTTAGCCATTTTTTGACGTGAAATTGTAAACATGTGGCCATGGATTTTGAAAATTCTAGAGAGAATTTTAAAAGCTTCAACAGAATTTCAACAATTTTGAGAGGGATTTGAAAAGTTTCAATGGGAATGGGAAGAATTGGGACAAAAATTGGAAAATTTTTAAGGGACTTTGAAAAAATTTCAACTGGAATTTTAGCCATTTTTTGACGTGAAATTGTAAACATGTTGAAGTGGATTTTGAAAATTCTAGAGAGAATTTTAAAAGCTTCAAGAGAATTTCAACAATTTTGAGAGGGATTTGAAAAGTTTCAATGGGAATGGGAAGAATTGGGACAAAAATTGGAAAATTTTGAAGGGACTTTGAAAAAATTTCAACTAGAATTTTAGCCATTTTTTTATGTGGAATTGTAAACATGTGGCCATGGATTTTGAAAATTCTAGAGAGAATTTTAAAAGCTTCAAGAGAATTTCAACAATTTTGAGAGGGATTTGAAAAGTTTCAATGGGAATGGGAAGAATTGGGACAAAAATTGGAAAATTTTTAAGGGACTTTGAAAAAATTTCAACTGGAATTTTAGCCATTTTTTGACTTGAAATTGTAAACATGTGGACATGGATTTTGAAAATTCTAGAGAGAATTTTAAAAGCTTCAACAGAATTTCAACAGTTTTGAGAGGGATTTGAAAAGTTTCAATGGGAATGGGAAGAATTGGGACAAAAATTGGAAAATTTTTCAGGGACTTTGAAAAAATTTCAACTGGAATTTTAGCCATTTTTTGACGTGAAATTGTAAACATGTGGACATGGATTTTGAAAATTCTAGAGAGAATTTTAAAAGCTTCAAGAGAATTTCAACAATTTTGAGAGGGATTTGAAAAGTTTCAATGGGAATGGGAAGAATTGGGACAAAAATTGGAAAATTTTTAAGGGACTTTGAAAAAATGTCAACTGGAATTTTAGCAATTTTTTGACGTGAAATTGTAAACATGTGGACATGGACTTTGAAAATTCTAGAGAGAATTTTAAAAGCTTCAACAGAATTTCAACAATTTTGAGAGGGATTTGAAAAGTTTCAATGGGAATGGGAAGAATTGGGACAAAAATTGGAAAATTTTTAAGGGACTTTGAAAAAATTTCAACTGGAATTTTAGCAATTTTTTGACGTGAAATTGTAAACATGTTGAAGTGGATTTTGAAAATTCTAGAGAGAATTTTAAAAGCTTCAAGAGAATTTCAACAATTTTGAGAGGGATTTGAAAAGTTTCAATGGGAATGGGAAGAATTGGGACAAAAATTGGAAAATTTTTAAGGGACTTTGAAAAAATTTCAACTGGAATTTTAGCCATTTTTTGACATGAAATTGTAAACATGTTGAAGTGGATTTTGAAAATTCTAGAGAGAATTTTAAAAGCTTCAAGAGAATTTCAACAGTTTTGAGAGGGATTTGAAAAGTTTCAATGGGAATGGGAAGAATTGGGACAAAAATTGGAAAATTTTTAAGGGACTTTGAAAAAATTTCAACTGGAATATTAGCCATTTTTTGACGTGAAATTGTAAACATGTTGAAGTGGATTTTGAAAATTCTAGAGAGAATTTTAAAAGCTTCAACAGAATTTCAACACTTTTGAGAGGGATTTGAAAAGTTTCAATGGGAATGGGAAGAATTGGGACAAAAATTGGAAAATTTTTAAGGGACTTTGAAAAAATTTCAACTGGAATATTAGCCATTTTTTATGTGAAATTGTAAACATGTGGACATGGATTTTGAAAATTCTAGAGAGAATTTTAAAAGCTTCAACAGAATTTCAACAATTTTGAGAGGGATTTGAAAAGTTTCAATGGGAATGGGAAGAATTGGGACAAAAATCGGAAAATTTTTAAGGGACTTTGAAAAAATTTCAACTGGAATTTTAGCCATTTTTTGACGTGAAATTGTAAACATGTTGAAGTGGATTTTGAAAATTCTAGAGAGAATTTTAAAAGCTTCAACAGAATTTCAACAATTTTGAGAGGGATTTGAAAAGTTTCAATGGGAATGGGAAGAATTGGGACAAAAATTGGAAAATTTTTAAGGGACTTTGAAAAAATTTCAACTGGAATTTTAGCCATTTTTTGACGTGAAATTGTAAACATGTGGACATGGATTTTGAAAATTCTAGAGAGAATTTTAAAAGCTTCAAGAGAATTTCAACAATTTTGAGAGGGATTTGAAAAGTTTCAATGGGAATGGGAAAAATTGGGACAAAAATTGGAAAATTTTTAAGGGACTTTGAAAAAATTTCAACTGGAATTTTAGCCATTTTTTGACGTGAAATTGTAAACATGTGGCCATGGATTTTGAAAATTCTAGAGAGAATTTTAAAAGCTTCAAGAGAATTTCAACAATTTTGAGAGGGATTTGAAAAGTTTCAATGGGAATGGGAAGAATTGGGACAAAAATTGGAAAATTTTTAAGGGACTTTGAAAAAATTTCAACTGGAATTTTAGCAATTTTTTTATGTGAAATTGTAAACATGTGGACATGGATTTTGAAAATTCTAGAGAGAATTTTAAAAGCTTCAAGAGAATTTCAACAATTTTGAGAGGGATTTGAAAGTTTCAATGGGAATGGGAAGAATTGGGACAAAAATTGGAAAATTTTTAAGGGACTTTGGAAAAATTTCAACTGGAATTTTAGCCATTTTTTGACGTGAAATTGTAAACATGTTGAAGTGGATTTTGAAAATTCTAGAGAGAATTTTAAAAGCTTCAAGAGAATTTCAACAGTTTTGAGAGGGATTTGAAAAGTTTCAATGGGAATGGGAAGAATTGGGACAAAAATTGGAAAATTTTTAAGGGACTTTGAAAAAATTTCAACTGGAATTTTAGCCATTTTTTTACGTGAAATTGTAAACATGTGGCCATGGATTTTGAAAATTCTAGAGAGAATTTTAAAAGCTTCAACAGAATTTCAACAGTTTTGAGAGGGATTTGAAAAGTTTCAATGGGAATGGGAAGAATTGGGACAAAAATTGGAAAATTTTTAAGGGACTTTGAAAAAATTTCAACTGGAATATTAGCCATTTTTTATGTGAAATTGTAAACATGTGGACATGGATTTTGAAAATTCTAGAGAGAATTTTAAAAGCTTCAACAGAATTTCAACAATTTTGAGAGGGATTTGAAAAGTTTCAATGGGAATGGGAAGAATTGGGACAAAAATCGGAAAATTTTTAAGGGACTTTGAAAAAATTTCAACTGGAATTTTAGCCATTTTTTGACGTGAAATTGTAAACATGTTGAAGTGGATTTTGAAAATTCTAGAGAGAATTTTAAAAGCTTCAAGAGAATTTCAACAATTTTGAGAGGGATTTGAAAAGTTTCAATGGGAATGGGAAGAATTGGGACAAAAATTGGAAAATTTTTCAGGGACTTTGAAAAAATTTCAACTGGAATTTTAGCCATTTTTTGACGTGAAATTGTAAACATGTGGCCATGGATTTTGAAAATTCTAGAGAGAATTTTAAAAGCTTCAAGAGAATTTCAACAATTTTGAGAGGGATTTGAAAAGTTTCAATGGGAATGGGAAGAATTGGGACAAAAATTGGAAAATTTTTAAGGGACTTTGAAAAAATTTCAACTGGAATTTTAGCAATTTTTTTATGTGAAATTGTAAACATGTGGACATGGATTTTGAAAATTCTAGAGAGAATTTTAAAAGCTTCAAGAGAATTTCAACAATTTTGAGAGGGATTTGAAAAGTTTCAATGGGAATGGGAAGAATTGGGACAAAAATTGGAAAATTTTTAAGGGACTTTGAAAAAATTTCAACTGGAATTTTAGCCATTTTTTGACGTGAAATTGTAAACATGTGGACATGGATTTTGAAAATTCTAGAGAGAATTTTAAAAGCTTCAACAGAATTTCAACAATTTTGAGAGAGATTTGAAAAGTTTCAATGGGAATGGGAAGAATTGGGACAAAAATTGGAAAATTTTTAAGGGACTTTGAAAAAATTTCAACTGGAATTTTAGCCATTTTTTGACGTGAAATTGTAAACATGTTGAAGTGGATTTTGAAAATTCTAGAGAGAATTTTAAAAGCTTCAAGAGAATTTCAACAATTTTGAGAGGGATTTGAAAAGTTTCAATGGGAATGGGAAGAATTGGGACAAAAATTGGAAAATTTTTAAGGGACTTTGAAAAAATTCAACTGGAATTTTAGCCATTTTTTGACGTGAAATTGTAAACATGTGGCCATGGATTTTGAAAATTCTAGAGAGAATTTTAAAAGCTTCAAGAGAATTTCAACAATTTTGAGAGGGATTTGAAAAGTTTCAATGGGAATGGGAAGAATTGGGACAAAAATTGGAAAATTTTTAAGGGACTTTGAAAAAATGTCAACTGGAATTTTAGCCATTTTTTGACGTGAAATTGTAAACATGTGGACATGGATTTTGAAAATTCTAGAGAGAATTTTAAAAGCTTCAAGAGAATTTCAACAATTTTGAGAGGGATTTGAAAAGTTTCAATGGGAATGGGAAGAATTGGGACAAAAATTGGAAAATTTTTAAGGGACTTTGAAAAAATTTCAACTGGAATTTTAGCCATTTTGTTACGTGAAATTGTAAACATGTGGCCATG